>NC_137925.1:22600807-22620807 GCF_963457725.1 Sprattus sprattus | reverse complement strand
TTAGAAGGCACAGGCAAACAGCTCTCTAAATATCCTTCTGTGAAGTGCTTGTCAGGATTATCCTCGGGGCGTGTAGAAAGTACACTCTGAAAATGTCCTTCCAAGAGACTGGTTGGATAAAGTATTAACTCCTCAAAAGCCAGACTGGATAATGTATGCATACAATAACAAATACTGTGGTTTGCTCCTGGTCAACAGGCAGTATATTTTCCACCGAAGATTTAAGAGCATCAACACCCAGTGCTTGTGGTCTTGACCCTGAAACCAAACGACTTCCTTAAATTCCCATTAAGATCTACTACATACAGCTCTGGGGTATCTTAGATGGTACTAAGATGTTTTCAATATCTGCCTTGTGAGGGAGAGATTTCCATAAGGATACAGTGTTACGCCTGGGTACTCCCAGCAGTCGTATGTTTAGGATTAAGGCCTGAGGCTCAACATCTGCTGGGATTAAGACTGGGATTGTGGCCGGATCTGCGCAAGCCAGTTATAACAGATATAAAAGGGATAAGGGGGCTTTCCCCCCCAAGCACACTTAGCCAAATATTCTCTGATAAATTGAAGAAGAAAATGAATCTTCCCCCTGATGACATACAATGGGAAGAGGCTTGATTGGTCTGCAGACGAGGTCACTCGGTTCTGCAGGTTTGGTTTCTAATAAGCGATGGTCCAGTGTCTCACCTGACTTCCTTTGTGTCTTTCTCTCTCTCTCTCTCTCTCTCTCTCTCTCTCTCTCTCTCTCTCTCCCCCCCCCCATCCTTTCCATCCCCCACCTTCTGCCTCTCTCTCTTTAGGAGTACAATGGGGAGAAGACCAACAATGGCATCCACTACAGGTTACAGCTCCTCTACAGTAATGGTAAGATAACACACACACACACACACACACACACACACACACACACACACACACACACACACACACACACACACACACACACACACACACACACACACACACACACACACACACACACAACCCTTTTGTGGGCACAAATCACCACAAGAAGACTAGCAGGTGTGTCTCCCCCCACACACAAACACCACACATATACACACACACACACACACACACACACATAACACACACACACAACCACACACACACACACAACCACACACACAACCCTTTTGTGGGCACAAATCACCACAAGAAGACTAGCAGGTGTGTCTCCCCTCCACACACAAACACCACACATATACACACACACACACATACATACACACACACACACACACACACACACACACACACACACACTCGCTCACTCTCTCTCTGCATGGCTTCCTGCATCCCTGCTCTGTGGCGTCACGCTGCTGCACGAGGGTAATGGGCTATGATGATGGATATTTAATTTGTCTGTAGATGTGAATTCCTTGTTATCCTAAAGCAGGGCGGCAGCTCAGGCAGCGGGAGAGCGAGGGGCTCTGCTCGGCAGTTTAAGGCGGGAACGCCATAAATAATACACAACTCCAGAGCCACCGCTTGTTTGTTTTTGCTGAGGGGGGGATCGCGGCGGCGGTAGCGGCGGAGGCACGGGCTGAGGATCTTCCCGTCTGCATGACAAGTCGAACAGAGAGTGTAAATGCACTGTGGGGACACAAATAATAACCGAAATTCATTTTTCCGAGACGTTTCCATTAGAAATCTTCTTTTTTTTTTTTCGTCGCACTCTCCAAGAACTGAATTTGCATTTTTGGAAAGGGACGGGAAAGAGAAGGGGGTAGATTGTTGGTATTGTCATTCCGAGAGGCATTTAATTTGACTAAACAGGGTCTTAATTCCACACAAGTGTTTACAGAGGCATCTGACATGGGACGACAGTGGCCTTTATCACTACAGATCATAAATGCTAATCGTTCAGTGCAACCTATTCAAGCTGGAAGTCATTAGTGCAAAATCTGCTCCAAAAGGGAGGCAAGATTAACACACTAACACACCACAGAACAGTATTTACTCTGAACCTTGGCGGGATTTCATTCACTTCCTCTCTTTCTCTCTATCTCTCTGTCTGTCTGTCTGTCTGTCACATTTAAAAAATGTATTTCTCGTTCTTTTTTCTTGCAGGCATCAGGACAGAGCAAGACCTGTTTGTGCGGTTGATCGACTCCATGACGAAGCAGGTGAGCGTGACTGAACACTGATTTCATCCTTGTCAGCGTCACTCTGCATAAGTGGTCTGAAACAGACATGAGGCCGTACATTGTTGTTATTTTTTCTCTGAAGAGAACTCCTGACAGCTCAGCTGCCATTTCTTAAATAGTAACCATGAAATATTTTATGCACTCTAGTATTTTAAGGTGTTGTTTCCTCAGTCTCTCCCCTATCAGTGTACTCCCCTAGTAATGAAACTTCCATTTGGGAATTCATGCAACCTTAAATATATTATGTGCAACTTAATGGAAGGAATCTTGACCATATGTCATCGTATATAATTATATTGTTTGTTTCCTATGTAGTATACTGTGTAAATCTGCTTCTCGCCATCAAGTACTCAGTGTATATTTCTCTTGATTTTAGCGTATGTCTGTCATATGCATCATTAGCGTGGTAGTGGATGTCCCCTGTATGGATTGGTGCAGTTTCAGGGCCTGTCATTTCTTTCTCAGGGCTCTTACGTTGAATGTTTCCCCTTCCGCCTCATTAGTCGTACGTACTCCTCTTTAAGCTCCAGCGCTCGGCTGGTCCTGCCAGGGCGCTGTCCTCGGCGCTGTCCTCGGAGCAGCAGGCCTCCTCTGGCGCTCCGTGTCAGCCCTGTTGCGGATCGATACGGCAACCAGGTCCTCGACAAAGCGTCAGCCCCGGAGACCAATCAATACCCTTTAATGTAGCTGCAGCGGCGGTGCGCTGGAGACAATAATCCTGACAACAACAGAGGGGCTCTGCAGCCGCACCGTCGGCGCGCGCCTCCCAAATCCTTCCCTCCCTCCCTTCCCTGCGTCTTCCCGGAGACGAGACGCGGGGACTTTACACACAGGCGCACCGACACTTGTAATCCGGCAAGCAGAGGGTGCAACATATTGATCGAGTGGCTTATGTGTGTGTTTTTTGTGTGTTGCTCCTGTTGTTTTAATTGAGGGGGATAAGTACTGTAGCTCATCCCTCATTCCTGAAGAGGTGGAGGCTGGCTGCATGCTCAGGCTTAATGTTGCAGTATACAGTTCCTCCGGTCGATTTTAGTTTCTTCGTGTGAAATACTGAAGGCAGGAACTCAGCCCCCTCCACGCCACAGTGAGGTCTCTTTTTCTTTCTCCTTATTGCACGTCGTACCACGCCTTACTCTGTCCATATCTCAGCCAAATGGCTGTGTTGACGTGTGACTATAGAACACACGGCATACACGTATGGCTGCTGCTGCTGCTGCCTGACCTGTGTAAGGACCACTTTGGCGCCAGCAATGTGAATCAGGAATGATGATATATAAATATCGACCGGGTCCCCCACACCACTCAACCCTTTGCCCAACCCAAATCGCTCGACCCCCCACCGCCCCCCTCCCACCTCCTCACCCCACCTCTTGGTGAAATTGGTGGATGTTAATATAGAGGAAGAGGCCTTCATAGGCAGGGGAGATCAATAATGCAAAGGGAGTCGTTAACCTAAAAGTATTGTTCCCTCGGGGGCTCAGTCTACTCTGTCTGGTCAACTGACCATAAAGGGAAATCTGGGAGGAGGTGCAGGGGTGGGGTGGGGTGGGGTGGGAGATGTTGGGTGTTGGATGTGTGGAACAGTATGTGAGGTGTTGAGAGGGCTGTGGGGGAGGTGTGTACTCCCCCCGTAGTGGATGCTGAAATGTGATGTGTGTATGTGTGTGTGTGTGTATGTGTGCGTGTGTATTTGTGTGTGTTCATGTGTGTCCTCTTTGGTCGTGCATGTGCTTGTGTATCTGTGTGTGGATGTGTGTGTGTGCGGGCGTGTTTGTGTGTGTGTGTGTGTGTGTGTGTGTGTGTGTGTGTGTGTGTGTGTGTGCATGTTTGTGTTTGTGTGTGTGTGTTTGTGTGTGTGCATGTTTGTGTGTGTGTGTCTGAGTGTGTGTGTATGTTTGTGTGTGTGCATGGTTATGTGTTTGTGTCTGAGTGTGTGTGTGTGTGTTTGTGTGTGTGCATGTTTGTGTGTGTGTGTGTCTGAGTGTGTGTGTGTGTGTTTGTGTGTGTGCATGTTTCTGTTTGGTGTGTCTGAGTGTGTGTTTGTGTGTGTGTGTTTGTGTGTATGTGTGTGCATAGAGGGGGAGCACGCGGATTCTTTGCTGCCTTAATATGCAGAGATCATCCGTCATCCAGCTCAGGGCTGACAGCCTGATGACTGATGCCTCCGAGGTGGCCACTCTTTTGGGGCCAGCCCGGCCATCTGGCTGTAGGCAAGGAGGATGATGGGAAGGGGAAAAAAGGGGGTCTGTCTCTCCATGTGTGTCTCCACTGAGACTGGGTATTCCTTCAGCTCCCTGTCTGCGCCGACACTGAATCACTCAATCCACGGGAGAAATGCATTTCATATTGTTGTGGGGGTCGTTTCCTTTCCAACAGGAAAGGTTTGGGAACACAATGATACTTCTGCAGCTCCGTATCGTAACTCTAAGCCGTTTTTTCCCCCCTTCATTCTCTTCCCATAGCCGATCATGTACGAGGGCCAGGACAAAAACCCAGAGATGTGTCGTGTTCTTCTCACCCACGAGATCATGTGCAGGTTTGTCTTAATCTTTCTCATCACTCTAAGAGGTACTAGATTCATTTTGTATCTCTACGTTTAGCAGATGCCCTGCGATATTTGTATGGTAAAAATTTTCATTAGTGTGTAAGCCTTCAGGAATCCAAACCCATGACCTCAGTGTTGTTTGTTACACCCTAACTCTACTAATTGAGCTGTAGGCACAAACACCAAGCAACACAAACAACAAATTGTTTTACATCTATCCGTAATCATTCACTATTTACAAAAACACATTTTAGTAGTGTAGGATGTTCACAGGAACCAATCGAATTGCTAACATTGCAACGCTAGCACTATTTCGGTGCTGCCGACCGTGTGCCTGGACCCCTGTATTCAGCAGTGGAGGGCTGTCTTTGGGAATGGGGGTGGTGGTGGTGGTG
Organism: Sprattus sprattus; assembly: GCF_963457725.1. Lineage (NCBI taxonomy): Eukaryota > Metazoa > Chordata > Actinopteri > Clupeiformes > Clupeidae > Sprattus > Sprattus sprattus. The sequence continues at coordinate 22,615,717 of NC_137925.1, read as the reverse complement.
GGGGTGGGGGGTCCAGCATCCCCCTACTGGGTAGCACTCATTAAAGAACACCCATGGCTCTTAATGCTGTGTAATTATGAACTGGCTGGGAGCGGGCTGGCTGGAGGCCCAGGAGGAGGGGGCCTGCTCCTGGGGTCTGGCCAGTGGGAGCTTGGTCCTGGGGCTCCAGGGCTGGAGAGGGAGCGAGGTGATGGGCTTGCGGAGGGGGGGATTGGGGGGTATGGGTTGGGTGAGCTGGGAGGGGTTGGGTGGATGGAGGGGCAGTAGGCGTTAATAATGCATTAGAGGAAGCGCGGGTGCCATGTGCCACGCTGGGTGCCAGGGGAGGTATAGATACCCGGCTGCCCCACCGCAGAGGTTCCTGCTGGGCAGGAGGTTTCTGGGGGAGGGGGGGAAGAGAGGATTTGGGCCACAGCAGTCTGCTTCTCTCCTATGCAGCCCCTCAAACATTCTCGTGGTACCAATTTTAAACAGACAATGAACAATTACAAAAAATTTAGAGCACCCTCGATATGTTTAAATGTCTGGCTTTGGAAATTCACCGTCTACCGTAAACAGAAGAGTTTTTCTCCATTCACTCCATCGAATCTGGCTTTGGCTGCCCAAGGAGCAGCTTTTCAGCATTGATCGAAACGCTGGAGGTCAGCAGGTCGTCTTCTACCCATCATCTCACTGGACACGCCAGCTGTGGGTGGAAACATAATAAGCACTCCAAACATTATGCCTCGCATCAACCTTTTGACACAAACCATTATGATCTCACAATGCGCTCTACGGTTACAAATGGAAAACCTTAAGCCGACTCAAATTTCCAGTGTTGGTTGGTGGCGATAATAAAAATAATAATTTGCAGCACTGCTTGAAGTTATCATTCAAAGGAAAAAATTTGCATTCATTTCACAAAAACAATGCCATGATACACAGCAAGTGAAGGGTACTTGCACATTGTGCCACACTCTCACACTCAAGAATTGGTTTCCCTCCAAGATGATCTTCTTCAGACAGGATCCATTTTCATAATGACGCCTCACTCAGAGGCGGTCATTACGTAATTGAGTGTGATTATTAGCAATGGTCCCCTGATGAATGGTGCGTTTCCATTCGCTAATGAGAGGGAGACGAGAGACACCATCCCAATCTCCCTCTGCCTGTGTCTCTCTCTCCCTTTCTCCCAGGTGATAGCAGTCTTTATCAGGTCCCTTATGGTGCCCAAAGACATCAGGCAGCGGGCCGATGCGCTGTCCTCAGCAGCTGTTCGGCATAGTTACAGTCCTCTCAGTGGCATGGGCCTCTCTCCCTGAAACTTCTCATTCTGGCACTCAGATCTAGTGCTGTCATTTGAGCCCCCCTGTTGTCCTTCATGTTATCAGTTCACTTAAGTCTGTAGATGATGCAGCAACACAAATCCCAACTCGGCCTTTCCCTTTGTTTCCAGTGTGGTTATGAAGTGGGAGTAATGGAAGATCACTGGGTACGGTGCAGTGTACACTAGCCCACCGACTCCCAAACTTGACACTGGCTCCGACACAGAAAAACAAACAACCAGGCAAAAATAATGGCCATTGCTGCCATTTCCTGGCACAGCCCACCTGTGAAAGAATGAGCCATTGGCCTGGTGGGTCTGGACTCGGCACGGCCAGTCGGCATGACTGCCAGCCTGGACGAGGCCAAAACTCTACTCCTCTGCTAGGGGGGAGGCTGGCTGTCTGCGCCACCGGCACTCGCTCCGAGCCAGGCAGCCGGGCCGCATCTCATTACGCCTGGCTCCGGCTCCTGCCTTTGGGCTGGGTAATTATACCACTTGCCCTTTGAAAACAAGCCCTCCATTGACATCCACTCCCCCTGCATCTTATCGGGACCTGGTGATTCAACAGGCGGGCTGTTCTCCTCTCTCTTTCTTTCTTTCTCAGATGCCTTGTTTTCAGGCTCCCCTTGGGAGGCTTTGAAGCCTGTCTGGTCTTTTTTTGTATTTTAAGCGTGGCTCTGATATTTTGGTGCCGCACGTTAAATCCTGTTTCTCTGGTGCTTACGCGGATCCAGTCTTTGGACATTTGAAGTGAGTGCCTGGCCGATTGCACAGCCGGTGATAATGATGTCAGGAGCTGGCCAAGTGTGATTGTTTTTTTTTTCTGGACCAAACCTGCTCTTTCTCTTTTGCTCTATCTTTCTCTCTCTCTCTCTCTCTGCCTCCTTCTCTTTTCTCCCTTTCATTCTTTTTTATCTCCATGTGGATGGACCTCTTCTTAGCAGCCTTGAATGAATTTGCAGGTGTGGTGCCATTCTGAGCTGGCCAGGGCAATAATATTACTATGACCTGAGGTTTTAAGATTGGGCGCCCATTTTATGGCTGCCGGTTGTCTGCCTCTCAATCATTAGCCGGCCAAGCGATAGCCTAGGCAGACCCTGGGGGGTGCACCATTAAGGTGATATTACGGAGGCTTCGCCAAGTTTGTTTTTGTGTGCAAGGGGCCCCTGGAGTCCCCCAGGACGTGGCTGTGCTCCTGGGGTCCGGTTTGTTTATAACACTCCTCTCACAGTTTGAGGAGGTTGTCACCACAGCCGCACCATTGGGTTTCCAACGCTAATTGGTCTCCTGGAACTTTGCTAATGGTTCCAAGTAGCTGGGGGAATAAATTATTGTGTCGTTGGCTATGGCAACAGTCAATCTCGCTCGCACGTCCACACACACACACACACACACACACACAAACACACACACAAATAACAGGGGGAAAAAAAACATTACTTTTTTCTACGGTACTTAGAGATCAAACAATGTAATAAATGATTCATAAAGCAGGTTCATTTCACATTCGACACCCCTACATGTGGATTGTTTGTCAAATAGCAAATGCAATTTTCATCAGGAAGAGGCCAAGCTGGGATGAATATGGGAGGATTATTGGTCTCTTTGCGGTCTAAGCTCAAGGATTATAATTGAATCGTAGACACGAAAACCTGTAAATGACCTTAAGAAAGCAATTCCCACCCAAAATGAGGCATTAAATCATCAATTAAACAATATTGTTTCAGTCTCATTTGAGAAGTGTCACCGTGTGCATTCAAATTGCTTTCGCCAGTTGGCAGGTTGAATGTTAATATAGACAACTCTCTTCATAACCTCTTCATCGTTTAAGATGCAATAAAAGTCACTTAACACCAAACAATTTGTACAAATAAGCTCATTGTGTGTGAAGGGAAATAGGGTGAGCTGGTGAACACCATGCCAATAAGACTGGAGGTTTGGTGAAGTGGGGAGAGGGCACATTCTGGGGGAACCACATACCACCACATGTGGTGCCAGCTGGGGTGAGGGCACTGGCAAGGGCAGGGGTGACGGAATCGGGGGTAGGGCAACGGGGACGCATGGGCGGCACCAGGACATCTCTGGGCACTGTCCAAACTGTCAGCGGCTCAGCGAGCGACCTTGGCTGGACCCTGGCCCAGCTGGAGCAGGGGACGAGCTGGGTGTGAGGGCAGAGTGTCAGGCAGCCGCCAGCTTGCTCACAACTCGCCACACCTCTCTCGCTCTCTCTTTCTCTCACACACACAAACACACACACACACTGCCATTTCTAATCTTAAAAAAGAAAAACAAACTGGTGCTGCTGCTCAACAAGAGAACCAGTTACAGCAGAACACTCACACACATATATATATATATATATATATATATATATACACCACCACTTACCAGCAATACCTCTCTGACAGACTAATAGATGCTCACCTTACTCTTAAAGATAATATAAACAATGAATTTAATTTGTCTTCATTTCCCCAGTTCAGTTCAGCTGTTAAGATGTCTTCAAAGACTGCATGAAGAACTGTATTGACTGTGTTGTGTGTGTGTGTGCCACTTGAATTCCAGTCGGTGTTGTGACAAAAAGAGCTGCGGGAACCGAAACGAGACACCATCCGACCCCGTCATCATCGACAGGTAAGAGGAAACTCTCTTCTTCTCCTCCCCTTGTTTTCTCTTCCAGGGACCTGCCTGAGAGCTGATCTCCAGGATGACACAGGTACCACTGACATGATCTACTGAGATATGTCTAGCTGTCCTCAGGCTTGGGTTAGAGAGCAGCTTATCTGTTGTAGTGTTAGGCAGCCCTCAGGGGGGAGATAAGAGGAGACGAGCAGAACCCGCTTTAACGTGATTCAATTTTATCACCCAAAAGCAAAACCTCCTGTACTTCCTACTCATTTGTCTGAAACAATGGACTGTCTCTCCACATATTTCTATGTTGTCTTGACAAACTGCACTGTGCTTAGCAGCCTGTAAAGAGGACTGTTCTCCAATGTTTCTATACCAGCCTCAAACCTTCCTAACCCTCGGCTGATTATCTCATCTGTGGTCGTAGATATTTAGCTCTGGCCACATCTTGAGGGCACACGTCTGCATTTCAGGCCAACAGTGTCAGAGCCCAGAGTGTGAAAGATACTAAGATCAATAGAGTGCCGGAGAGCACCCTCCCAGCAGCCCCCAGTGCAGCCCCGCACAAACCTCCAAATCAATTTATAGCCGGAGCACAGGTTGGTCCGAGTTTGATTGTGTGGTCACGTGACCCATGCAATGAGTAAAAAGCCCATCTGCTACGATTGTTTTTTATTTTATTTAATTTTTTTACAGACGCCACGCGTCTGTCTGGTTCTACACGCAGATGTACAAACACACCATCCATTAGGCTTTCATTGAATTTGGCTTTCAGACACTTCCTTACAAGAAGACCACATGAGATTTCAGGGGCTAAGGAATTTGATTTATTGTTATGTAGTTTACAGTTATAGTTCTGCTGTTCACAACTTCCCAGAAAGAGCTTGCCCAGGATGTCAATGGCTGACCAGAAGTTGTCTCCTGATGGAGCCAGGAGTGGCTGAGAGAGTCTGGGAAAGAGCAGCCTCTTTCCAAACAGGCCAGCAGTGGCCTCCAGGGGCTCGGGGTCATTACCAAATCCATGCTGGCTTGTTAGGATGGCCTTGGAGAGAATCCAGGGGACAGAGGCAAGAGAGAGAGAGAGAGAGAGAGAGAGAGAGAGAGAGGGAGGGAGAGAGAGGGAGAGAGGAAGGGTCCGGAAATATGCAGACCCTTCGTTTTTGTATAACTATGCCCTCAGTAAACAAACATGCACACATATACACACACACACACACACTGACACACACACACACACACACACACACACACACACACACACACACACACACACACACACACACACACACACACACACACACACACACACACACACACACACACACACACACACACACACATACACTCACACTCACAAACACACAAACACACACACACACATACACTCTCTCTCGCACACACACACACACACACACACACACACACACACACACACACACTCTGTGTTCTCACCTCCAGCCACCATGTAGCGCCTCTGATTAGTGTTATGGTCCTAAAGTGTGGAGATGATGTCACCTTTCAGCCGCTCTCTCGTTCAACCTACAAAGCCCTCTCAGAACACAACAACACACCAACTCAACTCAGCTATTCTCACAGTAGGAGGTCAATTGCTGTATAGGACCTTTCCTCTCAGCAAAAAAGATGACTTCTTTTATTTCAAAGACCTGAAAACTAAATTGAAGCATATCTAATAGAATACTTTTGGGAACAGTTTGGGGTGTCTCCGATGAAGCATTTGTGCTTTTGTGACTGCGCTCCTCATGAATGTCTATAACACAATAGGCTGAATCTGTCTCTCTGCGTGTGTGTGTGTGTGTGTGTAGTGGGGTGTGTGTGTGTGGCTCACATATGTGCGTGTGTATTTGATTAGACCCCTTCACCACCACCCAGCCTCCTCGTTAGGCTGGGGGCCGGGGCCATCGGTGCGAGAGAGAGAGCGAGTGTTTACGGGTGACAGCGGCGCAGCGCTGATTTAGCGACGGCCGGCCCGTACGACTGCATTTTAGCGGCCTATTAGGCTCTGCAGTATTTATGAGTGTGCCGCCCTGAGCTCCTTAAAACCAACAGATAAATCAGCTGGGCCGTGGAAGGGGGGCGGCTGGCGGCCCACCATGCAAATCACCGGCATCACTCGTCACTGTAAAAAGGCTTAATGACCGCGATTCATCGGGCCCCATCACGCACCGGCCACGTTTGTTTCCGACGCCTCGCCACACACTAAATCACACCGCTTCCCCCCACCACGCCGGCCGGACGCCGTGCTGCTTGCCAGCCTTAAATATAACCCCACCACGTGCAGATATGCACAAACACACACACACTGGCCGACGTGTTTCGTACGCATGCAGATTCACACGCCCACGCAGATACAGGCACGGACACACTCACACACAGACTTATTCAAGCATGCACAGACACACACACACACACACACACACACACACACACACACACACACACACACACACACACACACACACACACACACACACATACACACACACCCACACCCACACCCACACCCACACCCTTAATCATTTGAGAAAGACAATGTGTTCTATTTCCCAGTAGTTAGTAGTTTCCTCAACTCACTCACTCTTTCATCTGTGCCGGTGTGTGTCTTAAATGAGCTCTCCGACTCTCCCTTTTAAAAGTCATGAGAAATGGGTTAAAAGGTTGAGCATTATGCAAACATTCTCACACCTACATGTTCTGTCTCTCACCGCCTCTGGAATCAAAGTGCCAGTCAGCTCTGTTCTATCCTCCACCACGCCATAAGGGACAGTGGAGAGGGTATAGGTGAGGTGAAGGTTGGGCACGCCGGGGATCGTGGGCCAGGACCTGTGCATAAACCAGGAAGTGGCTCTTTCCTAAATGCCTCCCCATCTAAGCCTCCGAATAGTGTTGAGGCCAGCAGAAAGTGATGGCACCAGTGAAATATTGGTAGCTGGGGTTTTAAAACAGGTGTTATTACAAGCAAATATTGCAATTAGATTGCCCAGCTCCCAGCCAGGGTGGGGCAATAAATTCCCTGGCACTGACAGGGCTGACTGGGGGCTACATCTAATTACCCCTTTTCGCCCCCCACCCAAGTCCCCCGACCGCTAATGCTCCCTCATGCTATGACAGCCTGCGCCTCCCCCGCCTCTCCCCTCCATTTGTGGCTTTCAAGTCAGGTGGCAAGGGGCGTCAGGGGCATTTGCGGAGGGAAATGGAAGGTGGGGTGAGGGAAGGGGGGTTTGTGTGGAAAGAGACCAAAGAGCACCTCCCCATTACATGATGACCCCCCCCCCCCCCCCCCCCCCCCACACACACACACACACACACACAGACCACAACCATGTCTGGGCCATCTACTGTAGTTGACCCACTCACTCTCGCTGTCCAGAACGTGTTGTATGGCAGCTGGGAGAGGGGTGCCCTGAAGAGCTTTACTATCCCCAGCCACTCTCAGAGCCTACCTAATGACGACCCCCAGGACCATTAGCAGGCCCAGCCGTGTTAGATGAGGGCTGGATTAAAATCCTGCAGGACGTGTCTCCCCTTAAAAGCACTCCTCCACTTAACACTTGGGGTGACTCATGCACGGAGCCTGGCCGTATTTCATACATGTCAGCTACATCTCATGACCTGTCAGAGTATGAAACTGATATCTGTTATACGCTGTCATAAAAAAAGCTTGTGCTATATACGACAGATCTTTTCTTTTCTTTTTCTTTTTTTGCCATGGGTCTGTACTCCTGTCACAACCATGACCCTGGGCCCTGTCTCCTGTCCGGATGCTACTGCCTCAGAGCAGAGAGTGGGGGGCTGGCTGGAGTCGCCGCTCCTCAGCCCTACGGTTCTCTGCCCGGTGTAGCTGAGGCGTGACAGGTCAAGTGGCTGGCTGAGCGGTTCAGCCACGCTGGGGAATAAGAGGTGGAGTCGCTTGTTTAGTCTGACCCCCACCAACCCCCCCCCCCTCTCCATCAACCCATCCTCCAGCCCCGCCAACCCCACAGCACCATCCTCTGTCTACCCTGACCCACCTACCCCCTACCCCCCCCCCCTCACCCCCACCCCCACCCCTAAACGCCCAGACTTCACATGCTTAGCTGACTCTTCACCAGACAGGGCTGAGGCAGTGGTCACCCCCCTTAGCACAAATCACCACTGTCCCCTTCAGCCGGTGTGCGGAGATAGGAGGTCGACATCTGAGTCCACAGAGAGAGAACCCGTGTAAGAAACTTCTGACGTCTGCAAAAAAGTGACAACAACAGCAACAAAGGCAACAAAACAAAACAAAGCCTCATCACAAGCATCACTCCATTGTGAATGTTTCGTGGGAAGAGAGGAAAGATGCTCAGCCAGATTTGTTGGTTGCGAAACATCTGTTAGACTTTAATACCAAGTTCCATAACTTATTTAACAACTCTGCGCAAATGACAAACATATTATGGGAGCCACCATTCAGTGCAGATGTGATGCGATGACGACGTTCACATGATTTTTACTGGTGCATTAGCAGGTTGATTTACTGGGGGCTGGGAGGCACATTCAAAATCAACAATAGGATTTATGATTCATTCGACCCAACAAGAATATTGACCAAATATGGGTGGCGTCATTAGCTCGCCATGTGGTAACCACATTTTCGCACCCTTGAAAAGGGCCCCTGAACAATGTGACAATGGAGATCCATTTGCACATACTGTGCGTCTTGTTTTTCATCTGTGTTTACAGCGTTCGGGGCAGACAAGAGGTGGATGGAAAGAGGGTTAGAGATGGCACTTACGTGTGTGTGTGTGTGTGTGTGTGTGTGTGTGTGTGTGTGTTTGTGTGTGTGTTTGTGTGTGTGTGTAAGAGAGAGGTTGAAACCCGAGGAATCCAAGAGGGTGTGTGACTTGGGTGTGTATGTGTGTTTGTGTGTGTCTATATGCAGAAGTGTGTGTGTGTGTGTGTGTGTGTGTGTGTGTGTGTCCGGTGAGGTTTTGTGGGTGCACATGTGCGAGTGTGTGTTTGAGGCGGGGGGTGGTCAGGTTATCAGCCCCCCCGGACCCTTCCCAGCAATCGCAGGCTATTGATCGGCCCTGCGAGCCCATCGGAGCCGGCCAGATTAAGAGTATAGATTTGCAATAAAAGGAGGACATTACTCGCTAGCCCGAGTAAAATTGAAAAAAATGATGAGGTTGTGGAAGCGGGATGAGTCAGAGGGGCCGAGCCGAAAGGGTTAGCACATGGGGGCGGGCGTTATAGTTCACGTTTTATGTTGTGTGTGAGGAGGTTATATTACGGTGGCGAGGTTAGTGCACAGGGGGCAAGTGTTATTGCGCGGTTTTATATGCAGGGTTTATGTGTGTTAGTGCGAAGGGAAGGACAGTCTGGGTATGTTTTAATTTTTCTGGCATATTAATGAAAATGCTCTTTATGGGTGAGGTGGCGTGCCAGACATGTTTATTGGGGGCATTATAGCCGGGTGACATGATGTTTTTTTGGGGGGCTTGCTAGAAATTGTAGTTTGTGAGGGGGTGGTGTGTGTGTGTGTGTGTGTGTGTGTGTGTGTGTGTGTGTGTGTGTAACATGGAGTTTATAAGTCATGTCAGCCAGTATAGTTTTCCTTGTAGAGAATGTAAAAATGCGAGTGCATAAATGTGTACATTTGTCAGTGTGTTTGCTGGTGTGTGTGTTAATGAGTGTTTGTGTCCTTTTGCAGACGTGTGTGTGTGTATTTGTGCATGTGCACACAAATGTGTTTATTTGTGTGTGTGTGTGTATGTGTGAGTGTGTGTGTGTGTGTGTGTGTGTGTGTGTGTGTGTGTGTGTGTTTGCCCATGCATGTGTGTGTGTGTGTGTGTGTGTGTGTGTGTGTGTGTGTGTGTGTGTGTTTGCCCATGCATGTGTGTGTGTGTGTGTGTGTGTGTGTGTATGTTTGCCCATGCATGTGTGTGGTAAAATATGGATGGGGGTGGTGGGGCTCAGAGGCAGGTGGCCTGTTTGGTCGGTTCAATAATTCAACATTTCCTGCTCGTCCCTCCCCAGTCACACAGGCTTCCTCTGCTGCTGTTCCAACTCTCAAGAAAACAAAACAAAACGGTCATCTTCAGAGCATCAGAGCGTTATTCTTTAAATGCTCACAGTTTACCCATGATGCTAGTGCTAGATGTAGAAGTATGGCACTACTAACAGTATGGCATCAGGGTCAACGGGTTCAGAGGGTAGTGACGAAAACGCTTCTGTTTGTGCTGTGAAGGGGAATAACAGTGTTACAGTGACACATATTGATTACTACATGCTACATGTTACTACTGTATATCCAGAATAGATAAACGAATATAAAACATATTGGTGTGTGTGTGTGTGTGTGTGTGTGTGTGTGTGTGTGTGTGTGTGTGTTTGTGTGTGTTTGTATCATGCAAGTCCCATGCAGGGCCCATGCAGGGCCAGCGTGCATGATTACAAAATTATTTCAACTGGCCCCCACCTCAAAAAGTAAAAATGCATTTGAGAGCAGGCTTGGAATCTTACTGTAAATGCCATGCTTTATTGTAACGTCTTATTTAAAATTGTTCCAAATACAGGCTTGTATTAAATCATATCACAGTAGCCTACCCTATTAACTCATAAGATAATTATCACTTCCAAACTTGAAGTTAGCAAATGTCAAAATGATGAGTTGCTGACAGTCACTTAAAATCTGAAGTCAGTGTTAGTATGTGAAACACTGACAATTACACATGTATGGGAAATGAGCAAAAGTCAAAAGTAAAGCACATCATTATTCCCTGAGATCACTGTGAATTTGATACCCTTATGTTACCATCCGCAAACTTAGCAACAGCAATGTCCCAACGTTTTTTTTGTCTGTCTTGTTTAAGACACATTCACTTGTCTTGTTTAAGAAACATTCACTCCCTCGCCTGTGTATTGTCATCTTTGTCCGGAGTTGACTCTTTGACGGCTCGATTTTGAAAATTAGGGGGTCCTTTAAGATCCCTCTCTCTCAACGCCCCCCCCCCCCCCCCAGACGCTGGTCCTGTTCCCGTGCATGACCTTGAACAGCGGCCCATAGTAGTGTTGGGGTTGATGGAAAAGAAACACACACACACACTGGGTCAGTGTTGGTGGATGAACCCTCTCTCCTTTCAGAAGGGTATCTATTCCATCTCCCAGTCAACAGACGACGCAACACAGCCAGCCTCGCCTACAAATAGAAAGCCACAGAACCGCAGGCGTGTGCCGTAGCTCTCCCTCCCGTGTTACAGTATCACCCCCAGAACTCAGCGGCCACACCAAGAAAGGTTATGGCTCCATTCTCCCCCGAGGAGTCCTGCCAAAAGCCACACTAACCCCCCCACACACGACACACACAACACACACACACACACACATTCTCTGTAACACTGCAAGAGCATCAGAAGCACTGCTGTTGAGTGGAGAGATATCGTATGTGCTTGTGGGTGTGCTTGTGTGTGTGTGTGAACTCACGGTTATCTGTGCTCCAGAGTGCTTGGGAGTTGAGTGGGGTGTTAGCTGGTCTCGCCGGGCATCTGTCTGCATCTGGAGCCTGAGGTGAGACGCGTCTAGGCAGCGCTAGCAGAGGCAGTTGTAGGGTGGACGAGTGGTGGAAAGGGCCCTGAAGCGAAGCCCGGGGGCTGAGGAATAGTGATGTGATCCTTGGGGAAGTGTGCAGTGGCCCAGGGTAGTAGAAAATCTATTTCGGCGTGAAAGAACAGCAAAGATAAAAAAAAAAAACTAAACTCCTCAACAGTTGGCGTGATGTTTTTGTTATTATTCTTCGCTCTCATTCCCTCGCAGCATTTGCATGCAGACAGGCGCTCTTGATGAGCATTCACACACTACGCCTTTACCCAGAATGCACTGGGGTGCTGGGGGCATGGGAACTCAGCAGAAGCCTGCAGCAGGCGAGCGCGGCAGCCCGCTAAAGCTAGCCTCTTTTCCAGCGGCAGTCGCTAATGCCCGGTCGCTAATACCTCGCTTCCCCTCGGTGTGGAGAGAAAGAGCTATCGATCCCCATTTCTGTTGATCTCGCCTGTTGACATATCGCAGCCCTCCCGCGGCTCTCAAAGAGCCGACACGGGGGTGCGATGTAATCTGCAAGTGTAAACACACACTGAGGCCCCTCGCAGCGACGGCCCCATCTCGGGCCGGGCTTTGGCTGAGCCGCGTTGAAGGAAGGGGAGAGAGTGGAGAGAGTGCTGAGCCAGGGATGCCTTGAGAGTGCTGAGCCAGGGATGCCTTCGCACCGGTGCCGACCTCTCGCTCTGCTGGGGGGTGGGGGGGGGGGATCCTCTGCCTGGATGATCAATCCGCCAGACATCTCGATCAGCTGAAACACATCACCAACACACCTCACCAAAAACACTGAACCTCAGGCTCCTCACAGACCCCAGAGGTTTATCCAGTCCGGCGACCTCAAAAAGCTGACCCAGACTCCTCCTTTGTCCTGTTATTGGCTTTGCACACGTATTTAAAGCATCGTTTGGCTACCCATAATTCCTCTCTTTGAAGGTCTAAAGCAGCTTCCAGGTTTTTTTGGTGTGTGCGTTATCACCAGAGGCGGGGTTAGGCAGGTGGGCAGCTGAAACTGGGCTCGGCTCCATGCGTTCTCCTCAGAGACCTGCGGAGCGGCATCCTCACACTGACACCTCTGATTGCACTCCTCTGCCCCCCTCCCTCTCTCTCTCTCTCTCTCTCTCTCTCTCTCTCTCTTTCTCTCTTTCTCTCTCTTTCCCCACCCCACTATCTCTTTCCTAGCCACCTTAATTACCAGAGTGTTTCCCCAATTAAAACTGCACCAAAACACCCACCACCACCATCTCCACCACCACCCCCCCTACTGCTGCCGCCGCCACCGCTGCCACCTCCCCAGGCTTCATCAGGACAGGGGCGAGCAGAGTGGCTAATTAAGGCTGCACCATCCACACGCCCCCTCCTCCCTGACAGATGTGCCAGGTGAAATGGAGACTGGGCACAGGTTAACAGACCCCTTTAAGCTAAGAGAGAGAGAGAGGGAGAGAGAGAGAGAGGGAGGGAGAGAGAGGGAGGGAGAGAGAGAGAAGGAGAGAGAGAGAGAGAGAGGGAGAGAGAGCGAGAAGGAGGGTTGTGTTGTGCTGTGATGCTGCAGTGGAAGCCATTGCCAGGTCAAACTGTGGATCTCTGTTTGTTGAGGTTCTGCTGCAACTTTAAGCAGAAGCAGGTCCTCCTGCACCATTCATGAAAGATCCTAGTTTTCACAGATGGACACTGGACACCTCTACTCTATTACACTGTGGTATTACAGTATCTATTTCAATCCATGTGATTCATTCAATGCTTCTTCCAACATGACTCCAACATGTACCTCTGGTCTGTCAATATATCTAGTCACTAGTGAGGAAAGAGATGCAATAACTGCTACCTCAGAATGGCAGAGGGCTAGATTTTACATCTATTTTTCATCCCCCCCCCCTCCCCATAGTTTAACCTCATTTCCCCCTGACAGGCAGCCACTGTAGGAGTTCATATGCTACACTGTAAGGGATTGTGAATAAGGATTCTTTTTGCAGACACTAATTTATCCTCCATGCTCTCCTCTATTTGCCTTTGTCCTCTGGGTTTCTCACTGTGCCAGGGTGCAATCTGTACTCGGCATGTCCAAACCGGTCAAAACTGAGCAAGAGAGAGAGTGAGAAAGAGAGAGAGAGACAGAGGGTGGGCGAGAGAGAAAGAGAGAAGCTTCAAAAGCAGAAAAAGGAGAGAAAGTGATGATGTGGATGAGGCAGAGAGGGAAAAGGAGGGGGTGCGAAAGCAAGAGGTGGTGGAGTTGGTGAAGTGTGGCGCTGGTGTGTGTGTGTGTGAGTGTGAGTGTGTGTGTGTTTGTGTGTTTGTGTGTGTGTGTGTGTGTGTGTGTGTGTGTGTGTGTCTGTGTCTGTGTGTGGTTGGAGGTGGGGGGGGGCTGGTTTCAGACAGGAGGGGAGTGAGAATGGAGTATGGTGGGATGGGTGGGATGGGTGGGGGTGGGGTAGAGGAGAGGAGCGTGGGGGAGAGGTGAGAGGCGGAGATGAGGAGAGAAAGAGAGAGCAAGAGAGAGAGTGAGAGAGAGAGTGAGAGAGAGAGAGAGAGAGAGAGAGAGAGAGAGAGAGAGAGAGAGAGGCAGATTAAGAGGCTATTGATTTCTGTATAAAGATCCAGATATTTGATATGGGGGAGAATGTCGCAGGAGAGAGTGGAGGGCCACATGAGGGTGCTTGGGGAAAGTGGAGGATCTCCATTACATAATCCCAAACATGCAGACCACACCTTACCGTCATCAACACCATGCTTTATGAAGCTAACGCTAGCTGTTAGCCTTCCACTGACCATAACCCCCCCCCCCCGCCCCAGCCCCCGCTTCATTTGTCGTCATTCATTACCTGAGCGTTGAACCCAGCGCATTGGATTCTAGTGTTCCCTCTAACATCGACAAAACAATGCGAAATAGAACACAATACAAGCAATCTACAGGATGGCATGAAACACGCTGCATCAGATATTCCTTTCAACATGCAGAAGGATTTGTAGGAACAAGCCGAGCTTGTGCGGAGTGAAGTTGTAGGACAGAAGGAGCCGGTGTTTACGGCGCGTGTGTGTGTGTGTGTAGTAGGTGTTTGGTGTTCATTTGGCTGTCCGCAAAGGCTTTTTTTGTGCTTCACATATAGAACACCGGCTCGAGGGTCATCTATTTTTTATGCCCTTCTGACGCCGGGCCAGGGTGAGACCCTATGGCTCCCTACTGAGACACACACACACACACACACACACACACACACACACACACACACACTCACACACACACACAAACACACACACACTTGGGGAGACACACACACAGGCAAACAAACTCACATTCACATATGCTTACACGTATAACACAACCGCACAAAGCACCAAAGCAAAGATACACAAATACCAGAAAACACAGATCCACATCTTCAAACATGCTTGAAGCTCTACATGTC
>NC_137925.1:22561695-22596695 GCF_963457725.1 Sprattus sprattus | reverse complement strand
GTAATTGGGGCTTGACATTTTTTCTGTGATGTTTGCTGGTTTATGTGTTCAGATTTTGTCTATCAGTAGTCATTTTCTTCCATTCCTTTATATTTCAAACTAGTACAATTAGCAGGTAGTACTTCTAATAAAGTTAGCTTCTGTTTGTGAGTGAGTGCCAGTATGTTGTGTTTTTTGTTGGCTTATTGTTAGGTGCACCGACATTTTTGTGTGTAGTAGCTTGTATTTATGTGTTGATGGTAGTGTGTGTGTGTGTGTGTGTGTGTGTGTGGGCATGTGTGTGGCTGTGTGTGCATGTGTGTGCGTGTGGGTGTGTGTGTGGGTGTGTGTGTGTGTGTGTGTGTGTGTGTGTGTGTGTGTGTGTGTGTGTGTGTTCCTGTGTGTGTGTGTGTGTGTGTGTGTGTGTGTTTGGTGTGTGTGTGTGTGTGTGTGTGTGTGTGTGTGTGTGTGTGTGTGTGTGTGTGTGTGTGTGTGTGTGTGTGTGTGCGTACACACTCAAGGTTAGGCTTCTGAGGTCTGGTGAGGGAGCGATGGTACAGGGGGACTGTCTCTGTTCTGTTGTGTTTGGGTGGCAGCTGGCAGAATGAATAGCTGTTTTAAGAGCGTGGAGAAAGGAACAGGCGCGCCGCACAAAGGAATTTAATAAGTATGCAGTCTCTATCCAAAGAAATGACTGATGAAACATGGAGAAAAATAGGGGAAAAGTGTTTATTTCTTTCAGAAGATGTGGTGGTGTAACCCCCTAACTGCACACACACACACACACACAGAGACAAAAACACACACATACACACACACACACACACACACACACACACACACACACACACACACACACACACACACAAACCTTTCCTTATACTTTGTACTCCTGTTTGCTTCTTTTTTTCATTCATCTATCCATCTATCTATCTATCTATCTATCTATCTATCTATCTATCTATCTATCTATCTATCTATCTATCTATCTATCTATCTATCTATCTCTCTATCTATTCATTCACTTCCTCCTCTACCTTCTCCTCTATCCAGCTCTCCACAAGCAGGCTCAGGCTCCCAGGGCTCTACACTGCCTCCAGCTAAAGATGAGACTGGAAATTAATTTTGGGGGGTGGGGAGGATGGGCTGGGGTGGGTGGGTGCGTGAGGTTGGTGGGGTAGGAAGTGTTGGGTGGGGGTGGGGGTGAGTGTGGGGATGGGTTGGTGGGGAAAGGGAGAGGGGAGTGGGGGGTGTGTGTGTGTGTGTGTGTGTGTGTGTGGGGGGGGGGTTCATTAAATTCGCTTTTTGGCCCATTTCCCTGAGTGGTCCCCAAGCAGAACGCCCTGGCACTGGCAAAGCGTGTGCCACCTCCTCCCTCCTGCCCACTGCTGCGCACCGCACCACACCGCGCCACCGTGCCCGGGCGGGAATACCCAGCAGCGGGTATGGGGGGAGAAGACACAGAGAGATAGAGACAGAGAAAGAGAGAGAGAGAGAGAGAGAGAGAGAGAAAGAGAATGAGAGAGAAAGAACGAGAGACAAACTGTTAAAAACAAAAGCCTGCACGGGGAGGACAAGAGTTGGCCTGATCCTCTGGTGCAAACGAGGCGGGTTCACCAGGGGGAGTTTTTTTCTTCTCTTTGGAGAAAGCCCAGAAGAGTTTACAGCGTGTGTGTGATTGAGGAAGACTGGATGGGGATGGGGAAGACTGAACTCTGCTTTCGCTACAGGGTTCGTTTTAGAGCAGGGCCCTGGAAAGACTAAAAAGATTAAAAATGCAGTCGTTCATTGTCTTGAACTGGCGGCTTCATTTCGCGTGATTCGCAGTTTGCTGCATGAACCATCATTTCATTGTTCTCTTTTCAATATTCCTGTAATATGCAGTGGATGTACTCATCACGGATCCTCATACACAATATTTTTCTTCTCGATCATTTCAGTTCTTTACTGCTCTCTTTAATCTGAGTCATTGAAATACAAAACAAAAGGAAGCAGCAACAACTAATCATTTTGTTACGTGTATTATTCTACATCCAACGTCTTTTAAACAAACCAACAGCCATATTTGCTTTTAAGCCACCACCAGAGTCTACAATTGTGTTAAATTTGACGGACAGAAGCAGTTGTTGATCTCCTTTGGGCCAGGATCACTCTTAAAGACAGAATTACTCAACCATTAAAATCCATTAGTGTGTGATCGTAACCAGAACCTTCTAAGTGCTGAACAGCGCTACATGAACTCAATTCAATCCACACTCTTTTCCAGATAATGTGCACGGCTACTTTTTTGAAAACACGCCAAAGATGTTCCACCTATTCTTTGTTGTCTCTATTGTTTTTTTTCCCCCCACTATATATATTTTTAGAGAAAAATACTGGCTTTTGCTTCTCGCAGAGACTCACAGGCTCAGGTAAATTGAGTTTTCAAGGTGAATGTCCCATTACAGGAGAAGGTTGACAAATTAATTTGGTGGGCGCCTTGTTGCAGTGTGGGTAGCGATAGAGACCAGGCTGTCAATTTGAGAAATGAGGTCTGGCCCAGGCAGCCAGATGGGGGAGAAATTGAACAGCACATTAGCTAATTACTTATGCAAATCACCCGGTCCTGCACCTTAACTTAAGCACGGTGGATGATACTTGGGGAGGCTGGAGAGTTTTAGATAATACTAATCCTCCCCCGTCACCCACACAAGCACAAGCACATCTTCACCTGCTGAGATGGCTCCGTTAGGAATGGCAAGCAAACAACGGCAAGCACACGCACACACACACATACACTCAAACACACAGATATACACTGACGCACGCACACACACACAGAAACACAAAGAAACACACAGACACACATATGTTTGTACATATGACTGCGCTCACATACGCGCACACACACACACACAAACACACAAAGACGCTGATATGCACAGATGTGCTTGCGTCTACACTGGGACACCTACATATGCCCACACATGCATTCAAGTGCATATTTCACAGGTGTGCCAAAATATGCGCAACAAGCAAACAGTGACCCACACGTGAAGCAAAACACACTCGCAAACACACACAGACACACACACACACGCAAACACACACACACAGACACATACACGCAAACACACACATACAGACACACACACATACACGCAAACACACACACACACACACACACACACACACATTAACACATACAGACACACACCTACATAAACACACACTCAGCTCACTGGTGTCATTTTCAGTGGTCATTTTTGTGTGGTTCGCACAGTTTGCCTAACACCATCTGTGTGAAAGCCCTCTGGTCGCCATCCGCTGTGTCCAGGTGTTTATTAACACCCCCGATGACAGCCTCACACACAGCCCCCTCGAGGAGGCCGAGCCGGGATTGATTGTGGATGGCGGCCGAAAGCCTCCACTCTTCCAGGTGTCAATCTCTTTCTCCTTCTCCTCCACCTCCCCTTCCTCCTTCTTTCTGCGCCCTTTCCCGTTTCTCTTTTCTCTCTGTCTGTTTCTTTCTCCTTCCCCTAGTCCCTGCGGGGAGGCCCCGTGCCTTCCAAACAGGCCCATCAGCACGGGGCGTTCGGGGTCTGCATGCGCGGCAGCACTTCCCCTGCATCGGCTGGGGTGGGGCGGGGGCTTACGGGGGGCTTAGCCCGCTCGACGCGGCCGCTCCGCTAATCACCCACCGCTAAGCCCACCTGTCAAAACATCCCCTCCGCCACACCAGTCAAAGATCCGCCTCAGTCCCCTTAATTAGCTAATCTAGTCTCGGATCACACTGGGGAGAATGGGGGGTGGGGGGTGGGGGGACGAGAGTATAGGAAGGAACGTGAAAGGAAGTTTGAAAAAAAAAAAGGAAAAGATAAAATTCTGCGGTCCGGCACACCATGTGTTGTGGGGCCAAGATGTCCAGCCAGGTTGAGTGACAGGTATTAGGCTTTTGCCATGCTAAATGAACTCCCATGTTTGTACAGTGCATGTGTAATGTGTATGTGTATGTGTGTGTGTGTGTGTGTGTGTGAAAGATTAAGTGTGTGTGTGTGTGAGTATGAGAGTGTGCAGTGCACATTGATCCATCGATTTGTGTGGGACGGACAGCCCCCGAGCGAAAGCTTAAGTATTATTAGTGATTCTGCAGTTTGGCAGCCTGTCGTTAATTAATACACCTTGGTTTTTCCTCAACTCAACATCACTGAGCCTCTGAGCATCTCTTACCCAGCTTCACGTATCTGATGCTCAAAGCCACGTGAGAAACCAAACTTTTTCTTTTACTTATCTTTCAAACTTAACAAACTACACATTCCATTTTGTTACACAATTTCAATAGAAATTACTTAGACTTTGGCCTATGAATATAATCATATATGCCACTTTTGCCTCAATGTTTTTAGTTAGGTGAAATATACAAAAATATCAAGGCACGGCAGACTACCTTATAGAGTCAAACAGGCCTTAAGGTCCAGAGTGTTAATGTGAATATTAGCCAAGAACACTTTTCTTAGATATTTTGAAAAGAAACATTCTTTTTTTGGTTAGGGTTAATGTGAGTGTCAGGCAGGAGTGGCCTTGTCTTGCATTCCTGTTAAGTGTTGCTGGCCTATCCACCTACTCAGTGCTCAGGGAAGGCCAGGCCTTGGCATGAGTCACTTACTACAATTACACAACATAGTATTGCTTTTTTTATTTGTTTTCTTTAATTGTATAAGAAGGTATGGTGCTTTTGAACATCTGTTCTCCTGGCCAGATGTTGCAGTGCGTAGTCCCGTTCCCCGTTTCTTCACTTGAACCAGTGAAAGTAGAGCCCTGTGCAGAATTGCGTATGTTTTTACTTAACATTCATTTGAGTCCGCATACACTGCTCTCTCAGATGCGTTGAACTCGAGGTCAGCCCCTCCACTCCCCTCGCTCTCTGCGGAGCTTGATGCAGTAATCTTATGCAGTAACAACACACTTAACCAGGAAATGATAAGTGCAGATGAGCTATCTCTCTGGCTCTCTGTGATCTGAGCTTCCATATCCAAAAACTCCCCTTCCTCCAAGCACCCCTCCTCCACACACACACACACACACACACACACACACACACACACGTCTTTGGGCGACATGTGTTGAGTTTATAGAAAGCAGTCTCCTGTGCTTGCTCACATGCCCCCTGTAAGCGAGTGAGCGAGGGGGGGGGGGGGTGTGTGTGGATGGAGGCAGTGGGTGGAAGGAGGGGTGGTGGAGAGTCAGAAGGGGAGGAAGTGGCCAAAGTTTCCCTCGGGAAAGCGGGGCGGCCCTTCACGGCCGACTTCAGACGGCATGCTGCGCTTCGCACAGGAAAAGACGCCGGGGCCGTGCGGCTGCTGCATGATTCAACAGCGCCGGGGCTCCAGGGCTCTCAGCGCCGGCAGGAAGCGGATCGCTGACCTCTGACCTCAGAGGCTGGGGAGTTTTTAACCCTCTCTGCATCCCCCCCCCCCCCCCCGCACACACTCAAAAACACCCCTCAGAGTATCTGCAGAGCAACTCTCCAGTCCCTCTCCTCTCCTCTCTCTTCTCTCCCTATAGTGAAATAGATGTGGATGGGAATGTGCTAGGCAGAGAGCTGGCTCTGCTGATCACCTATGCAGTGCTGTTGTGAAGATACCGCTTGCTGATGTCTGTTTAGTATGGGAGATCTTCAGTGTGGGAGTAGGAAGGTGGCATTGTTTATTGGTTTCATACTCATGTCTTCTTTAAATTCAGAGTTTTCATATGTGAGTCACTGGGAACCCAAGAACACAACAAGACAATGATGCCTTATGGTATTAGTGAAACGTCAGTGTATGTTTTCCACTAATGTGAGAAAATGTGATGTAGAAGTCAGGTACTCAATGAACAGCTAAGAGGTGCTATGTTGTAGTTGCAAGTATGAAGTACCTGAAGACAGATGGGAATAATGTAAGGGGAAATGAGATTAAGGGCAAACTATTATGGTTTAATGAAATATAAAACCTTGAGCTTAAATCTCAGAGAGCCCATTTTATGCTAAACTTCTTGATCTATTTTGGCCAACAAATAACAAATTTAATAAAGGAAAGGACTCCATTTTGTCGGAATATTAGCCACAATAAATAGATGTTACTCATGATATAAACAAGAGCAACACAGTCGATAGGGAGCTTGCGAGGATACAAATAAAAAAACCTGCACAGTAATTTCAGGGGGAAAAATGCACTTGGCACTGACAACTCAACTGGGCATCGCACTTGAAGCTTGGCAGGCCTGGAGTATTTTCTTTGAGAAGTGAAGTTGGTTGACTGTACAGGAGGCTAGTTTTCCTGGAACAAGGGACCTCAGGTGGACCCACTACACAGGCGAAATAAGGGTCCATCTGGACCGGGCCTCTCTCGTGGAGTCGGGTCCTTCCAATCACCTGCATATACTGTGTAACATAGGGAAAGAAATAAAGACTTTTACGTGAGTCATTTTTACTTATGAGTCTCCTGGTGATTGAGCATTAAAGGGAGACAGAAAAAAAGAAAAAAAAGAATGTATCGCACATGTTTTGTTGTAAATGGAAAAACAGGCGTTCCAGACAGCAAAGTAATTTGTGACGATTGGCTTGAAAATATGTTTTTTTCTCTCTCTCTGTCGTGAAGACACGACTCTCCGAAATGCGTAATTATGCCGCATTAACGCTGATTACCTCAGTTGTTCCACGTCCAGCAGACATCCCTCTCGTAAGGAAGTGATCAGCTGTGACAAGATAATGACTTCTGGCCACTGCAACCAAACCGCTCCATTTTTCTGTCTCTCCAGCCCTCCCTCTCTCTTTTTCTCCTCCTCACTTCATAATCATCATGACATGTTTTATTGACCGCAGTAAGGTCTCATATTTTCAGCACTAATTCTCGCTAATCTTACAAGAGGAAATAACACTCATTAGGTGCACGACGTGCCATTGAGAAAAAAAAAAAAGGATAGAGCCCTTTAAATCATAAGGTCACGACAGACACCCACACAAGTGCCTCGGAACGATAGATGTTGTGTAAATACAGAGAGAGAGAACTTAATGAGTTGGGGCGTTTATGGGCAATATGTGTGTGCTGGCTTTATTGGTTGTTAGCTTGACTGGAATGACAGATTGGATTAACACGAGAACTGAAGCTCAAGCGTGGGAGGGGTGGGTATATTGGTGGTGGTGGTGGGTGGGGGGGGGGGGGTGTGCTGTTTGTTTTGTCTTTGAATGGCAGCTTTTTATGAATTGTACGGTGTGCACGGCGAACAAACACCTTGTTTGGGATGAGATGTTAATGTTGTGAATGGAAAGCTTGGGGGAGGAAGAGGGAATATCTATGCTGTGGATTTTTTTGTAGTCCAGCTCTGGCGTTACTTCAGTGGAATCTATGGCAATCCAGGTTACCCATCTGTCCAAAAAGAGAGAGAGGAGAGAGAAAAAGAGAGAGGGAGAGATGTGTCCTTGGACAGGCCCCCTGGCTGGGGCATGGGCCACTCACCGTTCCAGCTCTTTTATTTATTTATTTATTTATCTATCAACTTTTTTCCCCCTCTCTGGCCGGGCAGAAGACCCAGTGCAGCGAAAGCACGAGGGGATGCCAGCTCACAGCGCTCCCAGAGCTGGGCGTGAGCAGACTGCCATCGGGCAGAATGACATCCTGCGGGCTAACTGGCACCTCGGCAGCCCTCTGATAGAGGTGTTAGAGATGGCGCCATCAGCGCAGCCCTTACCTTACCCCAGCGGAAACAATAGCACGGGGAGGGCTCTTTCCCTCAACACACCTCACCCACAGCACCCATCCACGTGGATAGATATCAGGCGTTTGTATCAATTAAAATTGGGAAAGATTGCAGTCATTTTCCTGCAGAGAAAGATCCTTGCTAGAGCTGTGCGGTAGAGTAACCCTCACGTCCTTCGTTGTTGGGTCCTTGTTAGTATCCTTGGTAGTCTATACCAGCCTTCATGTTCAACCCTGTTGTTGATTGTTTTGCAATCTGGTCTGCTTGAAAAAAGAAAGAAGCGTTGTGCCAGATGACGGAGGAGAGTGGCCCGCCTAATAAAAGTTGTCCTGGCTGGCCGTGAGCAAGGGGAAGTGAGCCGCCATCTCAGTTCATTAAAGGAGGATGCCAATCAAAGAGAGCGGGCCTGTCGGCAGCCTCAGCACCTCCAGATGCATCTCCGTCACAGCCCTTAATTAAGCTTACCTTTACCTTACCACCTCTCCCCCCCCCCACACACACCTCCACACTCACACACACACACACACGCACACAGATACACACATGCACACCTTCAGAGTTCCTGTGTTGTGTTAACACCTCGGAGGTAGTGGTGAAAAGGCTCGGCGAGACGTGTCAGGCAGCTGCAAAGTGCTTAAAAGGACAAGGGGGAGAGATGCTAAAACTGCAGCATTAGCGCACTGCTAAGCCGAGCCAGCTTCCTGACAAGTATTAAAGTTTGACAAAGATCTCATTTGATTAACATAAAGGATGATTCTTTTGTTTTTTTGGTTGTAGAGGGAAGTGAAACCCTTTCCCAATTCGATCGTTCTGTCATTATTATTTTGTGTGTACAAAATCCTAGCCCTGTACGGGTTAGTGTGTTTACATTTGTATGTATGTGCGTGCGTGTGTGTTTGTGTGTATCCAAGTCAGATATCTTTTCTACGGGAAGTGGGATTTGTACATAGAGCTGTCAGGGGGTGTTTTGTTATTCACTGTAAAGCGGTTTCTCTCTTTTCCTCTCCTTTTTTTTCACGCCTGCTACTGTTGTGCCAAGTTCAAACAGCATAGAGTAATTTTGTACAAATTATG
Organism: Sprattus sprattus; assembly: GCF_963457725.1. NCBI lineage: Eukaryota > Metazoa > Chordata > Actinopteri > Clupeiformes > Clupeidae > Sprattus > Sprattus sprattus. Next base: position 22,587,926 of record NC_137925.1, on the reverse strand, counting down.
TTCAGTTTTCCCCCACAAAACCAGCGCATTGTTCTGCTCATTCCTCCACTTGACACCCTCGAACAAGGCAGCGATCCTTTCATCTCCGTTTGAAGAGCGTCTCCATTCTCGCGTCTGCTGTGGCTGGGGACGTGGCGGAACGCTTCGCCGAACTGATATCCATTTGCACAGTCTACTTTGGTTTTAAAGTAATCCCAATAAAACTCCTTACAAATTTGATCACAGCAGCACTCCACACCTCTCCATTTTGTTTGGCTTTGTAGTTTCGTGGCCCCCCTCCCTCCCCCTACCAGCCCCCCCACCCCCTCTTTCTTCTCCTTCCTTCTTAGTCAGAGGTCCTGGTATGGTTACCCCCATGATTCCCCCATCCATACCTGTGGCTTCATACCAGAAGGGACCTGGAGGAAGAAAAAGAAATGTATTTGCTTAGGCGGAGTGGTGGAGTGTGCTGAACGTATGCGCTCAGTAACCGCAATTGTGCTCGGTAACAGCAGTGGTCTGTTGGGAACTGGGGGAGAACACGTAACATTGCCCCGGCCCCCTTGCTGTTGTCTTGATTCGATTTCTGTTTGTTGTCGAGGTCGGGCAGCCTTGTTATCCCCGGCTGCCATGTTGGGGGTGCACTCACACTCCGCGCACACACACACTCACACTCACACTCACGTTCACACACTCACACAGAAAATGCTGACAATGCAGCACTATGTCACTTCACGCCAAAGGAGAGGAAATCAGTGGCAGTGGAACAAAAGAGGCGGTGAAAAAAAAGGAGGAGGAAAGAAAAGAAAAAAAAAACACGAAAAAAAACAAGATGTGGGACAGGAAGAGAGGAGGAGATGGACGTCAGGGACTTCCTGTGCTCCGTTGTACGCAAACCCCTCGAGTTTGTTTACCGGCGGCGCCATTTGCCGCCGCCGCGTGTAATCAAAGGCAGGGCCAGGGAGAAGTGGGGGGAAAACAAAGATTGACGCGGACCATACAGCACTTGACAAGCCGCCTCGTCGCGTTTGTTCAGCGAAATTAAACACTCTGGACTGCTCTCACCTGCTCAGGCAAGCAGCCGCGCATATGGCCTGCGAGTTAAAAATAAAGACAATGCGCATACATTACCATACATAATGCACAACGACCCCCATTTAATATGCAAATTCCCTGAAATATTACTGAACACCTTCTGTTCGGAGCGAATACATTTGAATTTGCAATTAGAATTATCCTGTATAATTAATGAAAAGCGTCAATTTTTGGCTGCTTACTAATTTGATTAAACATGTTGATGAGGCATTTAGAGGCCCTCGCTGCATGGAACGGGAAGACTGGACCACAAGGCCGAGAGGGTTGGGGAGGAGGGGGTGGTGGGGGTGGGGGCAGCTCTGGTGTTCTGTCCAGTTTCCCTGGTGACCTTGCTGACCTGGATTGCAGGCCCAGATGCAACGTGTGTGTTTGTGTGTGTGTGTGTGTGTTTGTGTTTGTGTGTGTGTGTGTGTGTGTGTGTGTGTGTGTGTGTGTGTGTGTGTGTGTGTGTGTGTGTATGTCGGGGGGTGAGGTGATGATCTTGCGTTGGCTGGTGGTGGCTGGGAGACAGGGGGTTTGGTGATGGGGGGGCTGTGGGGGTTGGTTACAGAGACCTCAATTAGCATGGCTGCAAGTGAGCACGCCATGTGTCGGAGAAGGCATGGCAACAAATTGCCTGAACTGCAGCGTGGCTTCCCTTACAAATCGGCGGCTATTTGTGCTCTCTCATTTGCTTCGCTATTTGTTTTTCGATCCTCCCCGTCTAAGCCGCCCAGAAACCACGACGAGGACGAGGATGGAAACAGGTGGGCCTCCCCTTTAAGACTCGCCCTCGTTCTAATATCTCCACATTGACCTCACCCAGACACTCATTTAGATCTAATTAACCACGAAAGGATTCCTCCTTCCCTGTCTTGCTCACCAATACACCACAACTCATCAGCTTAAGCCTGCACTCATTGATCAGGCCTGTCAATAATGAATAAACTAGAAAGGGGTCAAGGAGCAAGCAGAATATATTACAAGCTTTTTTTTTCTTTTCTTCCCCTAACCCTCCTTTCTCATATTGAGGTTTGCTTTATTCATGTTGACTAAACAGTGGAGTTTGAAGAGGCTTTGGTGTGTGTGTGTTGGGTATGTTTGCTGTATCAATGGCCAAGGTCACGGCAGGGGACTGTGGAGCTTACTGCCCTCGTGACCTGTGTTACGTGGAGAGCAGAGGGGGGTTGCTGTCAGAGGCTCAGCCCCGGGCCTGGCGGTCTAATGGCATTACTAATGGAGGCCACATCAAGGGCCGCAGGGAGAAGGACCAAATCCTCTTTCTGCAGCAGAAGGCAGCAGTGTTGTTGTGCGTTTGTTTGTTTTTAAGGTGCCGAGTTCTCATCTGTTTCGGCCGAGAGTCCCCCCTCTCCGATGCCGAAATCTGCAACTTGTCCGCACGCGAAAAAAACAAATCCGCTCAGTGTTAAAGGGGATGCAGCGGTCTAAGCCCCATTCCCAGGGTGGTGCTGCAGTCCTGCATCCAGTGACCTCAGCCCTCTGCTGTGGCTCTCCACATGCCTTCTCTCTCTAACGCGTCCACCTCACATTCCTCTGTGGCAGCTGACTTTGGAACCCGGATCCGGCCCTGTTCTGTTGCGGTTCTGGGCCGTGTCCACTCGACCGGATCCGGCGCCGTAGCCAGACAGCAGTGAGTGTGTTGCTCCAGCAGAAAGCCTTGGTGTGTGTTTGTGTGTGTTTGATGCTCCAGCAGCAGGTCTTGGTGTGTGTGTGTGTGTGATGCTCCAGCAGCAGGCCTTGGTGTGTGTGTGTGTGTGTGTGTGTGTGTGATGCTCCAGCAGCAGGACTTGGTGTGTGTGTGTGTGTGTGATGCTCCAGCAGCAGACATTGGTGTGTGTGTGTGTGTGTGTGTGTGTGATGCTCCAGCAGCAGGCCTTGGCTCCTGGTCTCCTTCAGTCGGAGTCTGATGAGGAAGAGACTGGTGAGTGCCGGAGCACGCCCCACAGCTGATGCTGACATCATTCCTTTGTCGTCAAAGGCCTGCGTTTTGTATGTGAGCATGTGAAAGATGTGTGTTTGTGTGTGGGTCTGCTCTGTGTGTGTGTGTGTGTGTGTGTGTGTGTGTGTGTGTGTGTGTGTGTGTGTGTGTGTGTGTGTGTGTGTGTGTGTGTGTGTGTGTGTGTGTGTGTGTGTGTGCATTTGGATCAATGGCTTAAAGGCTGAATATGTGGGACGAAAAGAATGTGTGTGTGTTTTGTGTGTGTTGTGTGTATCTCTCTATCTCTCTCTCTTTCTCTCTCAGTGATTGTGCATGTGCATGTGTGTGTGTGAATGTGAGAGAGAGAGATGGAGAGAGAGAGAGAAAGAGAGAGAGGTGGAGAGAGAGAGAAATAGAGATGGAGAGAGAGAGAGAGAGAGACAGTCTCAGTCTTTGGTCCTGGTCCAGGGTTTGCACCTGCACCACTCTCCTAGGGCCTCTTCTCTCTCTCTCTCTGTCTCTCTCTCTCTCTCCATCTCTCCCTCTCCTCCTCTCTCCCCCTCCCTCCATCTCTCTCCTTCTCTCCCATGGCACGGAGCCATGCTGGAATATCTGCTGCTTTAGTAACTGCTCCCTATCAATTACTCCTCACTCCTTTGTCTCGCATGAATATGCATGATATTTGTAATAAAGTGGCTGTCCTAACCTGAGCTTTGTTGGTGAGGACTGGCCCAGGCCCGTCTGATTGAAGGACTGTTTGATTAATTCCACCCAAACCAACAAGATGGGGAGTTCAGGCTCCAACTCCCTGAGCGGCAGAGTCGCCTGACAACCAAAACCTACGTATATTAACCTCCCAAATGTAGAAATAGATCCTGGAGTAATTGATTCTGAAAATCATTTGCATCTCCTCTGTCTGAACGGGGATTTAAAAAAAGAAATAGACGAGGCGTGTATGTTGTACTCACATCCGCAGGTATGTTATTAAATAAAAAAAAAGATTTACATATAGCAGCAGTCACTGTAAACATATTTTAAATCTTTTAAACTTATTTTACATAGTAAAATCATAAAAGAAAAACAAACCAAAAATCTTAAAAAAAATATATAATCAAATTTAGAGGACAAAGAATACAACCCTTTACTAGATGTATCCTGCACTCCCTGTCAGATGAAACTTTTGATAACCTTGAGCGTCGCCTAGAGTACTGTGGGTGCGTGATTTAAGCTGGTGAAATAACGAGGCTCTCGATTCCACACCATGGCAAGTGAGGAAAGAACACTCTACCGCATTCCGTGAGCCATTTCCAATTAGCACAATATTTTGCATACAAATTTTACTGAAGAGACGACCGGATGCCTGAGTATGGTACTTAACTAAAATATATATATTTTTAAGTCTTAAATCAACGCTGCATATTATTTCATTTCCTGAGGATATTCTTTGTAGATGTATTTAAAATACAATAAATAATTGACTGCATGAAAACGCAAGACCTTGAAATGCATATCAAAATGGTCAAAGGAACAGTTAGAGAGAGTTGGTGGGGAGAAAGACTGTTTCTCCATCCTCCTTTCCTATTTGATTAGGATTTAAGTCACCGTCAGTCAATACAGATGGAACTGAAGTACCAAACAAAAAGGACCCACTGACCATCAGATAGACACATTAAGAAACCCCATTGAACATTACAGGCATCAATTCAGATAGTGAACGTTACAAATAGGAAAAAGTATCTTTGTGGTTTTGACTAGGAAAACAGAACAATTTAGTTTTCCCTGTGGAAGCCATGTCATTCATTGCAGATCGAACAACCCTGTGTGGGGATTTCAACTAACAACCCACCTCGCATTGGCAAGTCTTCCCCTCTTTCCGCAATATATCTTGTTCCAGAAACAAGGCCAATCACCCACACACACACACACAGATACACACACACAGACACACACACACACACACACACACACACACACACACACACACACACACACACACACACACACACACACACACAAACGCGTCATGCAAATCATGAAATCTGCGCTGTATTTTCTTAGGCCCCAGGAAGCACAGTGTGTTCATTGAGCAATCTGCTCGCTAAGATTCAGATGAGATATCTGAGAGAGCGAGCATGTGTGTGTGTGTGTGTGTGTGTGTGTGTGTGTGTTCTCTTTTTTCAAGCCCGTAAGTGTCCTCGCCTAGTGTCCAGGCCAGCATCCAGCCAGATGGCGTAGCTGGGTTCACCTTGTCCATGACCGGCTCTCCACTGCAGCAGAGGCCAGGGTGTGCCAAAACAGATGGATAATATCTGTCTGCTCTGTGATTTTAAAACCCGCATCTGGAAATTGTTTTTTTTCCTTCCCTCTTTCCACTTCCACCTTTCTATCGCAATCTCTCCATCTGACTCTCTCTCTCTCTCTCTCTCTCTTTCTCTCTCTCTCTCGTTCTCTCGGTATTATTTCCTCATGAGCAAACTTCATCCTTTGTTTAAGCATTAGTTGCTGTTTGTTTGTTCCTCTTGCTGCGTACGTGGCTCTCGCTACCACTGCACACTATTTGGGCGGCCATCCTGTTTAATTAAATCCACGTTCTGAAGCGTTCTCCAACACTGCTTGGGTTCCACGCCACTTCAAAGCTGCAGCAAATTACATTTACTTTGTAACGATTGCATCATAAGCTTATTTTGTATCTACATATCTGGGGCTATATATCAGCCAGTCTCCCAGCTGTCTCTATCCATTCAGCTTGCAACCCCAATACCACCCCCCCCACCACCCCCACCACCCCCACCACCCCCACCCCCCCAAACACGCACACACACACACACACACACCGTTCTTGTACACGTTAAGACAGAGAAAGGGTAAACACAAACAGTACAATGACCCGGAGTTGTTTTGTTATGTATGAGGTGAGATGGGAACTGTCGATTCTGCTTAAGCTTGTTGGAGAGCCGGCTTGCTTGAGTATTTGTTTCGATTCCCAAACAAAATGAAGGGGCTAGCGCTTAAAGAGGTTAAAGTGGCATGAGCGATATTAAAATGAAACGCTTGGATGGCGCCCCCAAGGCATTATTCAAATGAAGGAGTTATTTTTAATTTTGGTTCAATAAAGCAAGACGCTCACCAATCTCTGCCTAGATGCTTAATTAAATACTTCACGCACTATATTAGTTTTTGTGTGTGTGTGTGTGTTGAAGGCACTGGGCCTTTTGAATGGTAAAAGCCATAAAGAGAAACATTTGTCTGACAGACAAAGTGAGGTATAAATCACTTTTCACCCCCAAGATGGATTCTAAAATAATAATAAACCCCTGTTTGGCTGGTTCAGTTTTTTTTCTGGAGGGAGGAGAGGCAGGTTGGGGGGGGGGGGGGATTAGATTAGTTTCAGTGACAAGAGCCAGCATTAGAGAGCAAGAGGGTTGGACCCTCTCTCCTCTCTCCTCTCTCTTCTCTCTTCTCTCTTCTCTCCTCTCTCCTCTCTCCTCGCTCCTCGCTCCTCTCTCCTCTCTCCTCTCTCCTCTCTCCTCTCTCCTCTCTCCCCTCTCCTCTCTCCTCTCTCTTCTCTCCTCTCTCCTCAGCCCTCGCAACAGAAAGTAACCTCCTCTCCACCTTCTCTCCCTTCCGATAGATTTATTTAGTGCCTCGCCTCCGTCCAAGCAGTGCATTACACTTTTATTTGACTGAATACGGGAAACCGGAATTTAGGAGTGTCAGCTGGAGGGGAGATGATAAACTAGCACAGTGATGGACTAAGGTAATATATGTGGTCGTAAGAGAATATACAGCTCTACAAACATCATAATTTAAACCTCCTGTCCTTTATTCTCCCCCATCGCTGGGCCAATCACAGCCATGGGGTTTGATAGCTTTTGGATTCGAGTCGCACAAAAGGAGTCAGAACCAGATCCACTTTGTTCTAGTTCAACCCTCCTGTCCAAACCACCCCAACACACGAGTCTCAACCCTCCTGTCCAAACCACCCCAACACACGAGTCTCAACCCTCCTGTCCAAACCACCCCAACACACGAGTCTCAACCCTCCTGTCCAAACCACCCCAACACACGAGTCTCAACCCTCCTGTCCAAACCACCCCAACACACGAGTCTCAACCCTCCTGTCCAAACCACCCCAACACACGAGTCTCAACCCTCCTGTCCAAACCACCCCAACACACAGGTCTCAACCCGCCTGGCTGCACAGGACGTGGACTCGTATATTCATAGTGGGGTATTATGCTGCCATGCACACCCCATTATTCGTCCAATACATGGAAGGAAAAAATATGGACAGATTTGACTCTGCAATTCACACAGAGCAAGAGAGAGAGAGAGAGAGAGCAAGAGAGAGAGAGAGAGAGAGAGAGAGAGAGAGATAGAGAGAGAGAGAACGAGAGAGAGTCAAAGAGGGCGAGAGAGAGAGAGAGAGGGGGAAAGATAGAGGGAGAGAGAGAGGGAGGGAGAGAGAGAGAGAGAGAGAGAGAGAGAGAGAGAGACACTCTGTCTCTTCTCAGAGTAAGATATCCCCCAGCGGACCACTTCCATGCCTCTCGCTGTGCCAGTAGGGGGGAGGAGGGAGGGAGGGGGAAGGGGGGGGTAGTCTCGTCTATGAGGTGGCCCATATTTCTCACTCTGTCTCACTCAGTCGGCAGGGCCTTAACTGGTGGCATCTGCTCCGCCCGACGCTTCCCTCTGTTTACCAATATGTTCCCAATCTGTCCATAGGGCCCTCGCCCAGTGCCAGGCTGTAGCCCCATTCCCTGGCCATATATCTCCTCTCCTCCCCCGAGCCGTGAGCCACAGTGCAGGTGGATCGGGGCTGGGTTTAGGCCTACTCCACCACGGCTGGTGTGAGTTCCTCTCAGTGGTGAGGAAGCCTATTGGATAGATATCGGGATTCAGGATTAAATAGCTGGAGGAGGAGGCAAAGATTTTAAAACACACAAACATGGTTTGTAGTTTACAGAAACATGGTTTGTTGTTCACAGAAACATGGTTTCTAGATCACAGAAGCATGGTTTAGTAGCTGATGTAATGGGTCCTCTGGGTGCCCTTTGTAACAGTAGTTTATAGTTTAGTTAGGGTGCTTAAAGGCTAAAAGACTGGAGGGGTTGATTGGGTAACCTGAAATGCCATATACTTTTGAAATAATGGCAGACAGACTACAGATGTCTTCGGTCCTCAAAACTGACAACAAAACCAAAATACAGTTGTCTTACAGAACCAGGAGCCCAGGGACATACAGTCACCAAACGTTTTTTTTGTTTTTTTGCGTGTTTAGGGAAAGGCAGAGTTATTTTTCTCAATGGTGGACTCTTACTGCACCTCCAGCCCTGTCCCTTTGCTGGCTCTCTCCCCTCATGCAGTCACAGAGAGAGAGAGAGAGAGAGAGAGAGAGAGAGAGAGAGAGAAAGAGAAAGAGAGAGGCCTGTAGGTGAAAAATGGGGCCATTTGGGCTTGTTTGTAAGTCCTGTCAAGAAGCAGCACCTCTGGCCCGCTCGGTTAACAAATTGGATGTTTAATCTGGTGACATTCCTATCTGGGCCAAGGGCTAATGTATGTGTCTAAGAATAACCTGCACCACAGGCCATGATAGATGGAGGGCTATTATAGGCAGTATTTAAATCTGAGCGGACAATTCCTCCATCGCCGCGGCGACTGACAGCTTGATTCCAGCGCTGGGGGCTGGATGGAGCTGTCACTCAGCATGTCAAGGGAGGGATTTTCTTTGTTTCTTTTTTTCTTTTTTCCCCCCTCTTTTTTATTCACTCACTCCACTAGATTGACGGAGTGGTGCAGCGTTGTAGATTGTAGGCTTGAAGGTGAGATAGTGAGATGGGCTGGAGTTTGAGGACTGGCTGTAAAAAGGAGGGAAACCCTTCACCTCTATCTTACCATGTTAAAACTAGAATACTGTTCTACATTCATGTTAAGAATGGCAACAGACTGTATTTCCAAAAGCAAGCAATTGCAGTGAATTTAAGTGTGTTTCACAAGACATTTTAGATTACTGTTCTCAGTCCTATGTCTTTCTCATGAATGAAGAGTTCTTCTTGTTATTTCTCTTTTTCTTTTAGTTTTCTTTTTCTTCTAGTTTTTGTCTTCTAGTTTGTTTATTTTTATCACCAATTTTCGTGCACCATTTGGTAGGACCTGTGGAAATCACAGTCATCTTGCCCCAATAAATATTTGATGTACAGACATAAGGAATCCGTATGTTGTAGAATACGCGCTAATCTATGTTTAATGTGAGTGTGTAAGATTCACATTGTGTTTTTGTTCAACTAGGCCTTATAACCAAAATCTCAGTATACTGCTCTGCCTAGGAATGCTTAGACTTAGTATGCATTTACATTACATTTAGCCATTTAGCATGAACAGTTAGCATTTAGTATGTATTTTCAGTTCAGTTGCCGTCTGCCCTACTCATCTCAAACTCCAGCAAGAGTTCTGGCATAATTGCCTTTATACAAAGCTCACTCCTCGACTAATTCAGGAGAAGAAACAGGCCTTCCTGCAGTGCCGATGGCAGTATTGTGTGTGATAGATGAAAACACTGCGAGGCCAGAGGGCTGTGTTGTTTTGATGTGTGTTCAGTGATATGGCACTCTGCTCAGGAAATGGATGAGTTATTCTGCAGCTTGCTGTAATTTCTTATCCATTCCTAGTCTGTGAGGTCAGAGCCAGTCACATATTTTATTTTCTCTCGTTAGTGCATTATGTCATGGAGTGATTGCGATTGGAGAGACAAATATGTTCTTTTGCCATGGCAACCGGGGGTCAAAATACAGCTTAGAGGGGGACCCGAGGAAACCTGAGTGCAGTGCTGCAATGGAGTGTGTGTGTGTGTGTGTGTGTGTGTGTGTGTGAGAGAGGAGAGAGATAGACTGTGGTAGACTCTAAAAGCGAATAAATACAGTCTATTTGTTGAATGAATTTCTAATGTGTGTGTATGTTTGTGTGTAAATATTTGTGTGTGTGTGTGTGTGTGTGTGTGTGTGTCTGCCTGTGGGTGTGCATTTGCATATATGCATTTGCACTCTCAAACACACACACACACACACACACACACACACACACACACACACACACACACACACACACACACACACACACACACACACACACACACATACACACACAAGGAAGGGCTCAGTACTAAACATCGACAGACTGAGAGTCTATGCAGTCCAAGGCTCCATGCTGGAAGCCAGCTTTATTGGAGCCAGCCAGCTTCCCTCTCCTCTCCTCTCCTCTCCTCTCCTCTCCTCTCCTCTCCTCTCTCCTCTCCTCCTCTCTCATATCTCCTCTCCTCTCCTCACCTCTCCTCTCCTCCTCTCTCCTCCTCTCTCCTCTCCTCTCCTCTCCTCCTCTCCTCTCTTTCCTCTCCTCTCTCCTCTCTCCTCTCCTCTCCTCTCCTCTCTGTTCCCAGTACCTCCTCTTCCTCTCATCCACATCTGAAAGCAGCTGCCACGGGGAAAAAAGTGATGCGATGCAATGCTCAGGCCGCTGATTTCTGCTCACCTCGCCAGGACTCCCACTAGGATTTCAACAGAATGGATTTTCAATAGTCTGACCCTGGGAGCAAGAAGCTGCAGCTAACAGAAAAACGGCATTATCCGTTACTCCGTGAAAGAGATCCCTGTGAATTCTTTCTTTGGCAAATGCTTTACATGAATTTATTTATTTTTGTGTGGGGAAAGAGGGGGAAAAAAGCTGTTGACAGGTTTTGACAGTATTTCAGAGGATTTAATTCCGTTACTTTTTTTTCCTCTCTATTTTCACCTTAGTACCGGGTGTTCACAGCTCAACCTGATCTCACTTGTTTGAGTGCCAAATCATGTCTTCAACAACTGAATGTTCCAGCTTTCAAAACACCTTCCCAGTTTTTGAAAGAGGAAATCGTTTTTGATACGCACGCATGCAAGAGATGTTTGCGCTTGGGGAAGAGACCTCTGTATAATTATGCGGTCTGTGCTTTTAGATGGAACAAATGAATTGTGCAAGTCACTCTTAGCTGTGCTAACTGTTTTTGTGTTTCCCAAGCAAAGTTTAGGGAATAAGGGACCAGGACTATGAGGTGGCGCAAAAACAATAGACAGAGCAGAGCAAGAGAAAGAGAGGGAGGGAGAGAGAGAGAGAGAGAGAGAGAGAGAGAGAGAGAGAGAGAGACAAAGATCCGTTCCAAGGACTGTTTTAGTGCCTCATCAAATATTTAGTTTGATTGTACATGGGCCTGTAATTGCCATCTTGGCCGGTGAATTATTGATGGCATGTAGCAGAGCCTAGGAAGGCCTAGTCTTAGAGCGACAGAGAGACCCCCCCCCCTACACACACACATACAAACATATACATTCACACACAAACACCTCACACTCTACAGCGTTTCATTCCTGGTGAGCCATATGTCCACATAGCCTAACGGCTTTGTAGTTCATTTGAAAGCTGGTGAAGGTAACCTCTAATTAGCAAAAAAAATGGAGCCGTCTTTGTTTACCAGACAGCACAGTAAATATTAGACTTCACCCCACTCGGGTTGTTAGCTGCTTCTCCCTTCATACACAAGATCACGCTCATGTTCTTTCACTTAATAATATTCCTCTCTCTCCGTCTCAAACCAGTTACACATGCTGGATAAATTCTGCAGAGTGCATCGTGTTGTGCAATTGGATGTTTGTGTTGTGATTCATAGAGTTAGCCTCTCTTCGTGGCGTTACAGCTAAAGGCATTCAATAGTTGTCCAGCTGAATTAGCCTGGGCTCTGAAGGCGTGTTCTAAAGCCCAGAGACTCCGGGGTGGTAATCTGATGCGGTGCCAACGCTGGCGATCGCCTCCCATCCCTCATTTCTGAAACGTCACAGCAGGGCCCGGGCCCTTTCATAGAAAGCATCAGACGCTCAAAGCAAATGGTGGCTGAGAATTGAAACCACGGCAGCTTTTAAAAATACCCTTGCTGAAATATTGATTTTTTTTCCCCCCCCTTCTTGCCTAACGTAATAAGTGAGAGACTTGAGGGAGGGGAGGTGTGTGTGTCTTTGTGTGTGTGTGTGTGTGTGTGTGTGTGTGTGTGTCTGTGCAGCAAGTGAATGGACTGTGTGTGTGTGTGTGTGTGTGTGTGTGTGTGTGTGTGTGTGTGTGTGTGCATGTGTCTGTGTGTGTGTGAGTGTGTGTGTGTGTGTGTGTAAGAGTGTCTGAGAGGGCTTTCTTTGTGTGGCTGCTCTGTGGCTTGGTGTGCACAGCTCATGTGAGCTTCATGGGTGTGCCTCTTCATTTAGAGAGCATGCTTTATCCCTCGCTCTCTCTCACAACAAAGCATCGCACAGCTCACTATCTCACAGGGCTCAGCCCAAGCTTCTCTTAGAGGCCCTTATAGGACCACTACTACTACTCCTCTTTGTGTGACATAAAGCTAGGGTCTTCACACATTACACCCTCTTAAGGTCTGCTTATCTGGACATTAAAATTTCAACTATCGTTTCGTGGCTTTGATAGCCGTTGTATGTGTGTGTGTGTGTGTGTGTGTGGGGGGGGGGGGGGGGGGGGGGAGTGGGGGGGCTGAGGAGAGAGAGAGATGCTCAAGTGCTGCAGATGGTTCTATGCTGAACCACACAGTCTTCATGAGGCATCAAACCTTTGATAAGATTCAATTACATGATTCAAAGACATGAGGTTAGAGTCCTCGACTTTTCTCTATGGCTGTAGGGGTAAGATCCTGTCTGTGTTTATGTGTGTGTGTGTGTGTGTGTGTGTGTGTGTGAGAGAGAGAGAGAGAGAGAGACAGACAGAGACAGAGAGAGAGAGAGAGAGAGAGAGAGAGAGAGGGAAAGAGAGATTGTGTTTGAAAAATGCATGGACCCTGTAGTGTCGTTTTTCGGAGCATATGTACAGTATATGTCTGTGTGCATGTGTGAATATGTGTGTGTGTGTGTGTGTGTGTATTGGAGTGTGTGGAGATGTGAGGTGGGCTGGGTGGGCAGCCATTGGGGACAGGGGAGTGGAGTCCAGGGGCCAGCCGTAATTCCTGACACCATGTCGGCCGCACATTAGGGACTGACAGGGCCACACATCCCCCTTGTAATTGATTGCAGGGCAGCGTAATGAGGTGAGGGCTTACAACAGAGACGCAGACTCCCTCATTATCTTTACTGACTTTTTAAGAGCAGAGAGGAGAGGAGAGACGAGTGAAGAGGAGGAGGAGGAGAATGAGAGGGAGAAGGAGAGGTGGAGGGGGGGGGGGGGGTGAAACTAATAACGGAGGGCTGGCTCTAGATGGACATTAATTATTTATGGTGTTTTAATAAGTTTTAGATGGGGAGGGAGAGGGAGAGGTTCAACAGAGAGAGAGAGAGCCTTACTCTCTCACTCACGGTCTCTCTCTTTCCTTCCTTCCTTCCTACTGCTGCTCCCTTCATCCATGTGCACTGTCTCTAGCCTCCTTTTGGTGTCCTGATGTGTCTGTGTCCTGGTTATTGTTGACAGCCCACAGTTTATGTGAGTCTTTAATAGGCTGAAGAGATGTCCATGAGGAGTTTGTAAAGCATATGTTACAAATGTACATGTGCACACTCACACACACACACACACAGTGTCTCTTTCAGGCACACACAAACACGCACAAACAAACCCACACAACAAACAACACCTCATGCATACCTCATGCATATATACAAACACGCACACACACGCACACACACACACACACACACACCTTTGACCCCCCCCCCATCTTTTCCGCCATATTGCCCCCCAAATAAGCTATCACTCAGCCTCAGCCCCAGCCCCGTCGTCTCCAAGCTCTGAGTCCCCCCCCCCCTCCCCCCCGTCCTTCCGCGTTCCAATCCGTCCCTGAACCGTTCCAAAGGGAGCCGTCTTTGATCTGGCACTGCCGCCTCTCCCTCTCTTTCTCTCTTTCCCAGGAAGAGACCCGGAATCTTTCATTCCTTGTCAACTCTTGCCCAGTGGCAGATGGAGAAGCCTGAGCCGGCGAGACCCGGAGCACGTCACGTGCTCTTCTCTTCCTCCGCGGACCTCGCTCTCATCCCTCCATCCCTACCTTTTCTTTTTATCCCCTCCTCTCTTTTTTCAACCCCGTTTTCACGCACTGACCAAAACAAAAAAACGAGTGGCTCGGTGGCTTGGTGGACTACAGAGCCCATAGTTTAAACCTCCCCCCCATGGTTTGGGGGCTGGCAAGAGGGTATGCCCCAGATCCTCCCCTCTCTCTCTCTCTCTCCCCCCCCCTCTCTCTTTCTCTCTCTCTCTCTCTCAGGGTGTCTGCCCTGCAGTTCAATTGGACCCTCCATAAACACACCATTACTCTAATATCGGCGTGCAGGTTCACTTACCAGACCTTGTCTCCTGCTGCGTTTTAATTCAATCCTTATTGATCCATATCTCTTCTCCCAAGGACTCCAATATCATATGAATGGAGCTCGGGGATGGGTTCCCCGTATTATTGTATTCCATGGCCATAAAGGGCATTAGTAGCCCTCCGTGCACCCCAGATCAAGTGACAGTCGATATCAGCTAAATAGAGCAGACATTTTTTTTCCTATATTGTGTGATTACGAAATGTCCATAATTCTCGAGCAACAGGACTCCCTCTGATATTACCCTATTCTCTCTCTCTCTCTCTCTTTCTCTCTCTCTGTGCTTCTCTATCTCTATTTTGCTCTCTCTTTCTCTCTCCCTCTCTCTCCCTCTCTCACACACACTTTGTTGCTCTCTTTTCAGAGTGATCAATCGTGCAAGGTTGCAGGGGATGCTTAGAAGTATATTCCGTGATACTGTGATTATGACATAAGTGAGGTTTTGAAAATGGGCTAGGTTGCCAGTGTGCGTGTGTGTGTGTGTATGTGTGGGTGTGTGTGTTAAAGATAGTGTTACAGTCTTATTAGGGAGAAATCAATGCAGTCTGCAGATGACAGCCATTTGTACTGCCAGCATCTCCTTCAGAAATAGAGCGAGAGAGAGAGAGAGCGAGAGAGAGAGAGAGAGAGAGAGAGAGAGAGAAAGAGAGAGAGAGAGAGAAAGACGATGGGAGGGTGGGCGGTAGTGGCCACGGTGGAAGAGGTTATCCTGTGGTTAATGTGACATGCCTGTCTGCGACCTTGCCGGTTGTTAACTGCCCGGATTATTATTGTGATAATGTGGCAATTAAAAAGAAAGCGCTCCATCAAAACAGGGGGTTTATGGAGCAGTAGATGGATGCGTGGAGATTACCAGGCAGCGGGGAAATGCATTAAGGCTGCAATCCATTCTTACTGTATGCCTTCAAGTCTACCTCCAGCCGCGCTGTCTTATTACCGCACGTCCTCATCGATATCCTTTCCCAATCAATAGCACTCTGGTGGAGTGAAAATACGTGTAAATCAACACCTGGAGTTCGGCGCAGCACCCCAATAAAGAATGAAAAATCAAAACCTGTGTCTAATTGCGCACCATATATCTGCACACCATGTCTTCATGGTCACCAGATCACGCAAGGAATTTATGTTCATGATCTGTCACTGAGGGGTTGCTTAGGTAGTGAAGGCTCGAGAAGTGTGAATATTTATTTGCGCTCTTTTGCTGTCAGGATGTGCTACATGTTTCATGTGACAGCTAACAGGTGACTGGGATTATGATTGCCTCTCAGAATGATGTTGACTTTTTTATTGAGTTTTTTGTTTGTATTTTTGTGTCTTTTTCAGATTCTTCCTGAAATTCTTCCTCAAGTGTAACCAAAACTGTTTGAAAAATGCCGGTAATCCCAGAGACATGAGGCGATTTCAGGTAAGACCGTTTAAAAAAATGTGGTTCCATTTCATGAGGTACTTTTTGTACAGACACTCCAACAACCGTTGCTTCGATAATGAAATGCAAATGTCCACGTTCCTTCAGGTGGTGATCTCCACTACAGTCAATGTGGACGGACACGTGCTGGCCGTCTCAGATAACATGTTTGTGCACAACAACTCCAAACATGGCAGAAGGGCCCGGCGCCTGGACCCATCTGAAGGTAAGTCACTTAATTACTGAAGGGAGAAGTGCAGCCTCTCCCCCTCTGTGCTTATCTCTCTGGAGGCAGACAGACAGGCAGGCAGACAGACAGAAAGGCAGGCAGGCAGGTAGACAGAAAGACAGACAGGCAGGCAGTCAGACAGACAGACAGGCAGGCAGGCAGGCAGGCAGGCAGACAGAAATACAGAAAGGCAGGCAGGCAGACAGACAGGCCGTCAAGGCCGTCAAGCCTCTCCGTGAAGACCAAGTCGATGTGTTTTCCGGGACCAAATGAAAAAGTTTTTAAAAGTGTGTTTGTGGGGGGGGGGGGGGGATTTTACGGCCCGGAGTTTCTGCAGCGCTCCAGCAGGCTTCCCTTGACGACACGGGATATGGCCGGAGCATATGGTTGGTGGCAGGGCCGCACGACGGGGGCGTTTTTCGAGATGAAACGGTGGCTCGCTTACCTGCGTGTGTCTGTGGGTTAGACGCCTGATGGCCCGCTTTTGATGTGTCAGATGAAAGTTGATGCAGAGGTGCGGTGGAAACCTAATCAGTTCTGTGGTGGGACATGCACATCACATCACATCACAAGGTGTGATGTATGCTTCCAGCCTCTCTGCGGAGACTCAGCCTGGGTTGGAGCTCAGAAGAACAACTCATTGTTCTACCAACAGATATGACACCACAGACACTCTCCGTAGACGTAAACGTGAAGATGATAGGTGAGAGGTGCATTCTGGGAAAAAACACAGGCTTCCTTTCCAAACACTTCAGGGTGCATCTCGACAGAGAGGTAGACAGATGTTCCAATCTCTCCTGTGCTCCCTCTGTGACGTTCGCTGGGATGCCTACCGCGTTTGCTGCTATTTTATTCATCCACACAGGTGTTAGCCGTTCCCCTGCTTGGCAAAAAAACATTTACTTTTGTGACCAAAAAGTAATTTACAAACAACCTAGGTAGGCCTAAAAAAAAAAAAAAATTAAAAAGTTTGCGTCGAAAAACCGCTCTGAGGAAAGTGTGAGCCTATCTGCAGCCCTGATGGTTTTTTAGCTGGCAATCCGGCTCCGCTGGGCCAGGGCAGTAATATAGGGCGGCGTTTAAGCTGCTCTCCACTCTGGCGACTGCTGGAGCTGCCAGGCTGCGACAAATCAATTCCCCCCTCCACGCACAGTGGAGACTGGAGGTCAGTCGTCCTGTCTGTCTCCAGTCTGGCCAGTCAGAGACAGCCTTGTTTACGATTAAAGACAAAAGCATTGAGTGGTATTGATTTGCAGACAATGGGAGACACAGAGAGAGAGAGAGAGAGAGAGAGAGAGAGAGAGAAAAGGACAGAAACAGAGACATTATAAAAGTTTTTAATTTTCATCTTTCTTTTTTTTTTTTTTTTTTCGCATTTACGGTAAGAGGCTCTCATCTCTCATTAATTTCTTCATGAAAGAAGAGTCGAGAAGGAAATCTGACAAAATAACTCAAACTCTTGCGCTGTCTCCAGTCCCCTTGGACTGAAGCAGAAAGCAGATGCTTCGCGTTTACAGTTATTGATGCATATCTCTACGCTTAGAATTCTAATGGACTGTGGATTTGAGTCTGTGATACTTAGTTTGTTTTTTTGCGTGGTAACCTTTCGTTTCTTTGTCTTGTTTTCCGAAGCAGCCACGCCCTGCATTAAAGCCATCAGTCCCAGCGAGGGCTGGACGACCGGCGGAGCCACCGTCATCATCATCGGAGATAACTTCTTTGACGGACTCCAGGTGGTCTTTGGCACCATGCTGGTTTGGAGTGAGGTGAGGCCCTACCGTAGAGGAAGTGTGAGAACACACAGACATGCTCATTCACACACAAACACACACACACACTCTCACACATGCTACACACATACGTGCCAGCACACACAGAAAAACACACCACACACACACTCACACACACACACACACTCACACACACACACACACACGCACACACACACACACACACACACACACACTTGTGTCTGTAGACACCACGCCTGACATGTACAAATTGTATTTTTGTTTGTATTTTCTCAAGTTATTCCCAGGTGTGAGAGCACACAATAGCAGAACCACAGACTTGGAGGTGTAAGAGTTTCAACCATTTTGTATTTGACAGAAAAGCGTGCTCAGATAACAGTTTATGTGACAGCAATTTTGCGCTCGACCATTAAAATTTCAGCATCTGGAGGGAGTCCATCTCTGAATAAAAGATAAAAAGACCCATAAGAATATGGAAATACTGTCAGGTTGATTTAAGCGGCATGGCAACAAAGATATTCTAAGGCTGTGGTGAGACCTTTTTAATCGAGAGCATCTGAAGGGCTGGCACGTGTATTGAACAGTGGATAGTAAATGCGTGTGTGTTGTGTGTGTGTGTGTGTGTGTGTGTTTTGCAGCTCATCACACCCCACGCCATTCGGGTTCAGACTCCTCCAAGGCACATCCCCGGGGTGGTGGAAGTCACACTCTCCTACAAGTCCAAGCAGTTCTGCAAAGGAGCACCAGGACGCTTCGTCTACACTGGTAAGTCAGCGTCTCCTGTTCCTCTTCTTCTCCTTGTCAAAGTTTCAGTCATTCAGAGTCTCTGCTATTTGGTGCTCTTTTCTTGATATCTCATCTAAGCTATGCTATTATTTACACCATATGATGTCTATTCTCCTGGTATTGGAGTCCCAAATAGAACGGGTCAGGGCTGTTTTCATCACCCCAGTGTCCTCCGCGGCTTTTGTCGACGTCCTCACTTTTGTGTCCTCTCGGCCTGAGCGAGCCCATGCTGGACTGGAGTATCACTTAGTAAAATCACCGCCTTTTCTTATAACGGCAGGCCGATTATTCCATCAGAATAATCCTGATGCCATTCAAAGTAGCCGAAAGGTCAGATGGAAGACTGTTTGGTCCGATAAGTAAATGTCAGTGTGGTCGGCATAAAGGCAGGGACTGTGTTAAGGCTTTCTGTTAAACATGAGGTTTATCTCCTGTCGGCTTCTTTACCCTCGCCCTGCTTTGTTCAAAGCCGCCGCTCATTCACGTGTGTATAAGCAGAGAGTTGGGAGACAGGCCTACAATGGAGGCAGACGGTCCATCTTGGCTCCGCTGATTCCTTTTGCCATGCTAATATCTGATCATTTTTTTTTGTGTGGGATATGACTGACAGCTGTTCGGAGCTGTTTTCTTTTTTTTAAGAGTAGTGCTTTGTGAATAGACTCTTTTTTACTCATCCGTAAGGACAGACAGCCGCAGTTCAAAAGAAAAATGTGGTTTGGGGTTGAATTGGAATGAGGGAATCAGTCGGAGTCTACCTTTTAAAAGTTAAACTGTGTGTTGTATTATGTGTGTGTGTGTGGTTAGGTGGGGGATGTCTCTGTGTGTATATGTGTCCATACAGGAGGAGTGTGTGTATGTGTGTGTGCTTCAGATCAAAGGGGTAAATACGTAATCTATAGGTCATATAGATAAAAAAAAAAAACGCTCTGACAGAACATCATCTTGTTTTCCCTTTAAATGCTTAATATGATTGCTAGACGGTACCTCGTCTAATATTCTATGTGATGAATTCAGGACAAAGACAAAAGAAAAACGGGCTCATCACAGCCCCCCCCCTCGGAACAAGGCATTTGTTGTGCAAAGCAAATTGGATTCACGCATACATATTTTAGTTTTTGTGGATGCATCGACGTACACTTCGGCAACTTATTTATTGTGCCAGGGACGTGTGATATTCATGAATGCAAAATGAAGCAGGCTTTTAAATACTGAATAGGCAAGTTGTGTATAATTGAAGAGGAACGAGAGTGCATCCAAACTCGATGATGTGTTCTCCACCAGGGACCTCCCATATGCCCCAATGAGCTCATCTCCCAAACTAGCATTCCAGGGCCCATAAACTTGCATTTTTTTTTTATCAAGCTGTGTCCAATTCCAAACGAAACCAAGCCAGTTCGAACGTCTGCAAGCCCTGCATTTGGGTCAGAGGAATTAAGGGATTCTTATTAAAAAACATTAACATTATCAAATGAAAGTCAGCCATATGAAGCAATCCCTTTTCAATTCTCTTTGCTTTGCATTTTAAATGGTTGGCGTTTAAAAAAAAAAAAAAAGTATGCCAAGTTAATCCATCATACAAATATATTCCAACCATTTGAGTGTCCGCTTGTGTGTGTGTATGTTTCAGCAGAAGTGTGTATGTGTGTGTGTGTGTGCATGTACGTTTGCATTCGTGTTTGTGTGCATCAGTAGAAACCATGCCTAGACAATTGCCCTCGGGGGCAGTTTTGCCTGGCAACTTTGATACCGATGCCGGGAGCATTGATGCAGATGGAGGAAGGGAAGGAGAAGAAACTCTCTGAGCTATGAATCGGTCCCTCCTGACCACTCTGTGAAGCTGGAGACAAGTTGCCCCCCTCTGAATTTCCTGTTTTAAAGGAAAGGGGATTTCACAGTCAAGTGTTTCACTTCACACTGCCCTCATTCCTGTGCCATTATGCAAATACTATACTACAACTTATGCAGTTATTCAATGTCGCATTGGACTCATTGCATGACAATTGCTTGTATATAAACACAGCACTAATGCTTGTGTACTGAAATAATGATACGGTGTAATTGCAACGGAATGCATATTATATAGAGAACTCAGATATGTGCTTCAACTGAGACTACTTACTTGAAGTATAAAATTGTTATTGTTTGGTTGAGGAAGAGGTTTCATGTTTGTTAGAGGGGAGGGGGGGGGGGGAGTAAAACTCATCATGCATCATAATATTTTAAATAGTGAATCAGCCATGTAGTATTTGTCCTCTTTTGATAGAGAAGCCTTCATAGTGTACTCTTTGTTTGTTTTTCCTTTCTTTCCTACACCCGTTCACTCATGCTGTCTCTGTTCTGCTTTTTATACTCGCTTTTTATCTCTCTCTCTCTCTCTTTCCCTTCCTGCTTCCCTCTGGGGGCCCTGTCTCCCCAGGTGTTAGCTCCAGGAAAGGGGTTGGGAGGGGAGGTGGTTTGTGTGTGTGTGTGTGTGGGGGGGGGTTCTGAGCTGGGGAGAAATGAATGTGAGGAGCCTGGAGGTATTGACTTTCCTGGGAAAACACAGCTCTCTAAAAATCAGTAGCCAAATACTGCAATAACTCAGCACCCATTGATTCCCTTTCCCCCCAGGCCACATTGATCTATGCATTACAAGCCTTGAGACTGGAGGCATGGGCCCAGCCTCACCCCAGCGCAGGCAGCACACAAGCAGGAATAAATTACTGTTTGTTATTGTGGGCACCACCAGTATTGTAATCTCTGCCCATAGCAGGAGTAGTTTCAAGTGAAGCAGAGCCAGCAGTGCGTACGCAGTAATTAGATTGTCACCTAAAAAGTTGTCATGCATTATTGTTTGAATAATGGAGACAAGCCAACAAAAATACATACATAGAGAGATAGTAGATAGATAGATAGATTATAGATAAATAGATAGATAGATAGATAGATAGATAGATAGATAGATAGATAGATAAATGGATAGATATATGATAGATTATAGATGATAGATATATAGATAGATAGATAGATAGATAGATAGATAGATAGATAGATAGATAGATAAATGGATATATAGATGATAGATTACAGATGATAGATAGATAGATAGATAAATAGATAGATAGATAGATAAGAAGACATAAAGTTGATAAGCTTTCACAGTCAGCGCAGACATTGTGAGAGCTCCTATCAGACATGCTACACTGACCCTGAACACACAGAGGAGGTGGCAGAGTGTGACAATATCAGGGGCTGCAGGCCTCTGGGAGCAGAGCGCAAGTCTGAGCATGTCCTCAAACCTGAGACAGAGAGCCTGTGGCGTTAGAGCAGGGGGTAGCGGGGGCTAGAGGTGCTCCCTGAGCCCTGATTGGCTTTGTTACGAAGTAATGGGCTCTGTGCCCACGTGAAGGCAGGCTAGGGAATAGCAGCTACCGCTCTGCTAGCGCCCAAACTGCACCTGTGGCTAGGGGGTAATCTGGCGTATGATTAGCATTTGTCATTGACTGTCTGAGGGAAAGCGCTAATGCTAACCACGGAGAGCAAAACAAGATGGGAGGTTTCGAGACAGAGAGAGAGGGAGGGAAAGAGAGGGGGAGGGAGAGAGTGTAAAGGACAGAGAGAGGGAGAGAGGGAGGGAAATAAATGGTGTTAGAGGGCCACCTTTACATCAGAGAAAGCCAGAGCAAGCCCTGACGTTGTGCAGATGATCGAGTCAGCACAGTTTGTGGGCCTGGTTGTGGTGGCCAAACTTCAAAGCCCTTTAGCCTTTTTTTTCTTTTTTTTCTTGTTGGATCAGGTCTGACATGAAGCAATTGTTCCGGTGCTGATCCAAAATGAGGTTAGACGGAAAAAGAGGGCAGCAGAGAGAGAGGGAGAGAGAGAGGGAGAGGGAAAAAGAGGGCAGCCCGCTGGCATGTGCTGCCGTGCCGGGGCTGGCAGCCGGACCCGGCTGTTGTGTTCGGTTCTGTTCTCACTTCGCCTAGAAAGCCCGGCGCCACCAAGAACACGCGCTCTTTAAACTACGCTACTAAAACCCCTTTTTTTATGATGCCGTCCCCTCGGAGTGGTGGTCGGCTGTTTGCCTGTTTCCTAAAAGGCCATTTCCCCAAGTTTTGGCTCCTTCGAGTGGGGACCTGCAGCGAGAGGCCTTCTGTCACCGCTAAGGAGAAAACAATAGTCCACTTTGTACCTTTCTTTCCCTCTTATTTCGGGCGGACACATGGAACACATTAGCGGAAAGTTCCACGAGGCAATCTGAAGGTCTAGTGAACATGGTGCGCAAGGGGGCAACGCATTGCGTCATGCGCGTCGTTATGTTTCGCCTTTTCCTGCATCTCAAGGTATATCATGGGCCTCACACTTATGACTCCCTTTGAGTAATGGGTTTGGTCCTGACCCCCTTTTTTGGTACGTTTTCCTATATTTAGCCCAAGGCAAAAGCGATATGTTTCTTGAAGTAGTATCCCAATCTCGTTCATGTCATATAGGGTTAGGTTTATACAACCACAACCACAACCATTTGTTTAAGCTAACTCTGGATTCATTCATTTGTATATGTTTTGGAAGGTGGGGTGATTAAATAGTACAATCCTTTTTTTTCTTATCAAAGTAACACATGAGAACAACTAGGAGGTGTAGCTCTGGAATATTTAATATGAGGACCAAACAATGTCAAAGCTAAGTGGCGCTGCGTCAGACGCAAACGTTTCACTTTTGTTGTTTTTGTTTGTGTTTCCATGACTCCCTGAGCATACTGGCAAACTTAACTCAGATGCGTCGCCAGGCTGAAGACATGAAAGTGGGGAACATCAGATAGGCGGCACAGTTAGGGAATCAGAGGGAAAGTGAAGTGGAGGTGACAGAAACACACCCACTCCCTTCTGTCGCGTCTCCCTGCTAGCGGAGTCTCCGCTGAGACACTGTGACGCAACCCTCGTGATTAGAGAGCGCATCCGCCTCGCCGGCTAGATATGTTAATCATCTCGTGGATAATTGCCTCTGTGGCGCCTTGATTAAGCTGACTGACACGTCCAGGAAAAACGCGTGCCTCAAAGTGATGGCCTCCCAACCGCAAGAGTTATTATTGTTTTTTTTTTATCTTCTTCTGCTCTAAGTCCCAGCTTAAAGTTTCCCCCACTGCAACGCTTAATTATCTGACTTTGGTTCCGGAGGTCCTCTTTTGCTTGAGAGAAGGGAACTGTTTCCTTTGATTCAGGAAATGAATCACTCCTTTTGCGGAGGACGGGCAGCGATTCCCGGGGTGCACCATCAGAGCCCATCAAAAAGTTTAAAGCCTCTGCCTGTTGTCTGAAGATAGATATGCGCTGTCTGAGAACCACAGTCAGAGCATACCCGTGATGAAAGCTGTGTAATTGTATAATACTTTCATTATGCTCATTTGTAAAGGTTTTCGGGCCTGGCCGTATACAAGAAGCAATAAAAGCGCTTTGTGTCTGAGGTGTGTAGTGAGGTCAGACGCAACTCGTTTGTTTCCACCTCCTTCCTAAAAAAAACCCACTCATTTTTCCTGCGGTGTCAGAGAGGGGTAAATTGAGGTCGAGTCACGTACCTCCGTCATCCTAATTGCAGCCATAAAGACCGAACGCTTTCTCGCCCTAATTAAAAGTGTATGCTGTGGGGAGAGAAGTCCCGCTGGCTGGGGGGTGGGGGGGTGGTGGATCTTCTTCATCTTCCCCGGTGGCGCTCGTCCCGCTCTTAAAAGGGGCCGCGCTAGCATCCTGAGTTGGGGTCGGGCCTGCCTGTCAGTCACAGTTTAAAGTTCATGAAATTTCTATGAGAATCGATTGCAGGGTGGCAGGCTGGGATGGGGTTGATAGTATGTGGTGTGTGTGTGTGTGTGTGTGTGATCGTGTGAGGGGAGAGGTTTGGGGCTGAGGGTGGTGGTGGTGGAGTGGGGGGGGTGGGTGGGGAGCAGCAGGCCGTTGTGATTGATCAAGCCTCACGCTTTGAATTTCTTCATGTTACCCCCCCCTTCCTTCTCCTCTCTTGGCGCTGTGCTGTGTGCTGTGTGTGCATGTCAGTGTGCTTGATATGGCTCGTGAGTGTGTGTCTACAGCAGTCATCAATGCATGTTGGTGCGCATGAGTGTGTCTGTCTGTGTGTGCGCCTGTGTGTGTGTGTGTCTGTGTCTGTCCATGTCAATGTGAAGGCATGTATATGCCTGCACAGATTTTCATATGTCACAGTAACCTGATGTGCTCTGCGGTTCAGAAGCGGAGAGACGTTGAGAAGGGGAGAGAAGAGGAAATCGATAGTGAGCAACAGGGGGCCCGAGACGTTTGTCAACAGGCCAGCCCAGTGACCTCAAGCCTCCGCCCCAACGACACTTGACAGACTCGAGCAGAAAAACAAATCACTTCCTCCGCCCGCTGCACGGCCCCATTGTGCTTCGGATTATATCCCTCTCACCCTCCTCTCTTACTGAATATGAGAAGCAGATTTGACAGCAGTGTGTGTGTGTGTGTGTGTGTGTGTGTGTGTCTGTGTGTGTGTGTGAGTGTTTGTGTGAAGAAGGGGGTTTGCTATTCTAACTTGCATCTATCAGCATGTGGCCCCTTGGAAATGGGAAATTGCTTTGTGCTGTGCTGGAATCCCAGCCACACCTGATTCCTCCAGCGCTCCATCAAAACGGAGGCGCAGCCGCCGGACCCTGCCGCTTGATCAAGTGCTTCGGACGCCGCCGTCGGCTCCATTTGGAAATGATGCACGCTATTCCAAGCAAACCACGCAGGCACAGATCGCACCGCACGACGCAGGGATGCTTGCCAATAGGGGCATGACGGTGCCTTCAATCAGGGAATCACCGGGGTAAAGAGAGACAGTTGGAAACAGAGGGGGGCCTCTAAAGAGGGCCTATCAGGCTGCCGAATCGCTTGGGGGGGGTGGGGGGGTTTACGTAGACGCCATTGGGGAGCCAGACAAATACAATCATCCAAACGGCAGCGGGAGTGGCTGGGGGCAGTGAGAAAATGTAAATAGCAAATAGCGGAAAGTAAACATATATAAACACATTGGAGAGCCTGGGCGTAAACACGTCGGCTGAATGTATACATGATTCCGCTGAGGCCTGGGAGGGCTCACGGGCGTGGGAGCCCCCACACTTGCTTCGGCCTGAGACACTAAAATAGATGGAGGGAGACTTTATTAAGCCACCACAGACCCTTAACCACAGCCGCTGGAAAGGGCTAGGTGCTTGTCATGAACCAGGACTGGAAACCTCCAATGTGTTTTGGGTGCAGTTGTGTATATGCATTAAATAGTCATTTTACTTTGCGCTATCTTTAAGGTAGGATAGATTTCCTTCCATGTTGTTTCATTTTTTTAGGACACCGTTTTAAAAACATACTATTTTTCCCCTTTGTTAACTAAAGTTGCTCTGCCATGATGCAGCCATCTTGATTTATAAAGAGGAGACATGCGAAAGCCACAAGGTCAGCCCTCCAAATCGTGTTGCTCCTCACTTCCCCTGTCAGAGGAATCCAGCTCTTCCTGGCCTCGACTCAGCCTCTGCAGTTTCCGTTTGATCATCTTGACCAGACCTGAAGTCCACGTCAAACTGCACAGCCAGGTTCCTTATCACTACAGGAAGCAACCTCCTTCCACCACCTGACCTTCGACCCACAGTTGTTTGTAATAAGACCTGGCGAGTAGAACAGGGAGCTGCTTCTGGATTGATTTTTCTTTCGCAGAGGAGTAGATC
>NC_137925.1:22551695-22559195 GCF_963457725.1 Sprattus sprattus | reverse complement strand
GGAGATGGAGGGAGAGAGCGCGCCGACGGTGCTGGCATGTGGAAGGGGAGAATGAAATCAGAATGGGGGAAAGGTAGACTGAGGGAAATGGAATTGAATTAGGCAGACGTCGCCTCTCTCTCTATCTCTTTGTCAGACTGTGTGAGTGTGTGTGAACACACACATCCACACACACACACACACACACACACACACACACACACACACACACACACACACACACACACACAGTGAGAGAGAGAGAGTGGAAAGAGACAACCAAGAGGGGCACAAGGGCTCACCATGAGCCATTGAGCTGCTTACTGTGAATGGACCCTCTGCCTTATAGTGTTAAATGACCCTTGTAAAGAGACACTCACAGTGGATAGTATGATCACTGTCTACAGCAGTGGTTCCCAAGTATGAGGGGATCCCCCAGGACGGGGGTCAGAGCTACAGCATGAGGGGGTGCAGATGGAGGTTGAAGGAACGGACCAAGTGTCCCAAACAACCAACCACTGGTCAAATTAAATATGGCAGCACTCTTTAAGCAAAGTAGCCTGTGACTAAACTATTTGGTGATGAGTTTATAGCCCGCTTTGTTCTATGGACATGCCTACAATGGACATGTGTCGAGGGATCAAAATCATGGATACACAGCTAATCGTAAAACCGCATTTGATATGGGTTGATTTGATTCATTTTAAAGAGCCGCTTTAGTTTAACTGATCAAATATTTAAGTTTAAATAATTGATAAAGTGAATTAAAAAAGTGTAGCTGTTCAAATGTAAAAAAAAACAATGTTAAAGAAAGGCTACGAAACAGCAGATGGACATAGGTAATAGAAGAGCATCCATCCAA
The DNA here is from genome assembly GCF_963457725.1 of Sprattus sprattus. Taxonomy (NCBI): domain Eukaryota; kingdom Metazoa; phylum Chordata; class Actinopteri; order Clupeiformes; family Clupeidae; genus Sprattus; species Sprattus sprattus. Next base: position 22,558,354 of record NC_137925.1, on the reverse strand, counting down.
GGTCTACAATGATCACTGTATTGGTTATTGCCCTGATTGTGATGAGTTTAGTCTTATTCGCAGATTGCTAACATGTTTTCAACAGGACTGTGTTTATTACATTTTATTCACTATGTCCATGCTAATTTATGCCTATGCTAATTGGGTTTTCGTTCTGTCCCTTCTCCTTAGCCTTGAACGAGCCCACTATTGACTATGGCTTCCAGAGGCTACAGAAGGTCATCCCCCGTCACCCTGGAGACCCCGAGAGGTTACCGAAGGTGGGACACTGTGCTCCGAGGAGGCCATGTTACAAACAGCCCCACTAACTATAAGGGATTAACTTGCAGTCCTTGAGATTTTCACTAAGTGACCCCTGCATGGTTATCTATGGAAAGGACATTATCAACAAAAGCTTTTGGTAGCGTCTGGCATTCAAGATAATCCCTGCATATCCCAGTCTGGGACAGGGTTTTGATTTGAAAGTCAGGCAGCAGGTCACTATCTGTGGGTAACATGCTATGGTTTACACATAAAACACACTGGTGCTAGACTTGAGTTAATTGCTAGTGTTACCTTAGCAGTTTGTAGCCTTTGATATAGCTAGGTTCACTGGGTGTGTGTCAGTGGAGCCAGGTGTGTGAGTGCAGCGCTAGCTTTGAGACGCTACCCTGGGCTATCTCTGTGCGTCACGCCGGAGCTCAGGCTGCAGCTTTGAGGCATAACAAACAGAAGGAAGCAGAGGGACAAAGGACGGAGGCGACGGATGTGAATCTAGCACAAACGTTGCTCTCTCGCTATCTGTCTCCCTCTTTCGCCTTCTCATCTCCTTTGAATCTCCTTTGAATCTCTTCCCACCTCTCTCTCTCTTATTCTCTCTCTCTCTCTTTCTCTTCCTCTCTCTCTCTCTCTTCCTCTCTCTCTCTCTCTCTCTCACACACTCTTTCTCTGCATCTCTCTGTGTTCCTCTCCGCCACATTCCCCCAGTACACATGCTTACACACACAAATGAAGTGCATACACACACACACACACACACACACACACACACACACACACACACACACACACACACACACACACACACACACACAAACAGACTTGCGGAGGCTGCAAGCGCGACATGCCGACGGTTGCCCTGAGCGGTTTGCCGCCTGGTTAGCATGAAAAGATTATTTTCCCCCTAAAAAGGCGTTCCTCTAAGTGAAGGAGATTCTTTCGGGCAGGGAACTGCTGTAGAACGGGATACGATCAGATGGGGACTGACAGTCTAAAACAGCTGCCAAATTGAAACCATTTATCAAAATCTGACATCTGAGATCCAGTCACCAAAAAAGCAGTTTATTTGTAAATTGATACTAATAGCAAGCATACATTGTCTGGACCCCTTTGATGCTACGATTTGTGGCAAGGGGGAGAAATGTTCCCATCACTTTCTATGTACTTATTTATTCCAGAGAAAAACTCAATAAGAATGTAGATTTTTTTCCCCCCTCCCCTCATCACCTTAGAGATTTTACACTCGAGAGCATGAATAAATGAAGAAGTTCGCAAGTCTGTCAAGGAAGCAGGGAAACAGGCGGGGCGAGGTACTGGGCTAAGTATACAGAGATGATGATGATACCAAAAACACATCCCATATCTAGTATGTTTGCATTCCTGAAGAGGAGCAGGATCATTTACAATGTTAAAAATGGATATATTTTACTCATGCTGTAGGACAGTAGTAATGTGTTTATTATCTCTGGCTAGTTGTGAATCATTTAGAGTATCTGAGTCGAGATCAAAATCAAATGAGCTCAAAAGGATGGAAACAGAGCGAAACTCGCAACATATCTCTGTCCATCACGCTTGTGGCTCTGCATGGGAATCAGTGATTGGTTCAATATTCCTGCCTCAGAGGCTTCCCCATCCGTCAAAGCTCTGTTTTAGCATGTGCCGATAGCCCTGAAGGTGAGTGCAGGCGCAGTGCTTGCCAGTTCTCCAGAGATGTCCTCTGCTCCGTCCTCTCCATCGAGCACTCCAGCATGGGTACAGGGGCTCACCCTCAACCCCCCCACCCCACCCTCCCTCCCTCCCTCCTCCCCTGCCCCTGCTACAGGCCTCTCGTCCCGGACGAGCTGCCCGTGCCAGAGATGGACACGCCGTGGCGGAGGCCAGCTGTGGCTGCTGATGACCTTTGCGGGGCCGGGCCCCTGTATCAGGTTTATCTCTAATTTCATTTCCAGTCTGTCTTGGCCGCGAGTGCACACCTCACCGGCCAGATATATCAACGATATGGATGCCGTTCAAGACCCACCTCAGTACTGCGAGGCAGCTGCATATTTCACGGCGGTGCTCGGCCTTCTTCCTCCCCACTCCCCACTCCCCACACCCCGCTCCCCCCCACCACCACCAGCCTCTGCTACGCTTCTCCAAAGCAGTCCCAGGTTACCGCGAGTTTAACAGCCTATGATTCCATTTCAGCAGACAGGGGTATGGAAAGAGCCGTAATCACACAGGAAGTTTTGCTCTTAGATACGGCGCCACCTATCCGCTTTATCACAACAAACAAATGCCTGTTGTGTCTGCTGTGTTTGACTATGATGGTGGATGTTGATATGGTTACGGCGCAAACTGGTCTGAGTCCTGCCTGGCGTTCTGTCCAGCCCATCCAGATGTGACAGGGGTTAGTGGCCCCTGTGCTGTCTGCGTGAGGCTTTTCATCCACAGCAAAGAAACGATCGCCAGCCAATCCAGCTGATGTAGGGATCAGAGCCTCTGAATGGCCCCTTTGGTGTGAGCTTGCTTTGTTTGCCTAGGGCTTTTGTTTACCCAGAGCTGTGTTTTTTGGCTTGCGTTTGATACCTCAGGCGCTCCAGATTATATACAAATTCGTGATTCTGGGCCACTCTTGTATTGCGCAAAGCCATTCCATTCCCCTTTGCCGCGGCATAGCCTTCTTGGGCCTTGGTGTCAGGGTCACTGGCCATCCAGGTGACATAGCAATCAGCAGAGGGCTGTGGTGGTTGCGCAAGAGGTCCCTCACCCCGTCCAGGTGATGTAGAGATCCACAGGCTAGAGGCATTGTGTGTGTGTGTGTGTGTGTGTGTGTGTGTGTGTGTGTGTGTGTGTGTGTGTGTGTGTGTGTTTGCCCGGTGCCTCGGAGGCTAAGCAGGCACAGGGTGATTTATCATTGTTAAGGGACCTGTCGGATGGCTTCTCCTCCTGGGTCAGCTGATCCACTCGCAGGGAACCAGGGAACCATCCTCCCGTAATTGAGCCCCTGGAAAGAAATGGGGGAGAAAAGGGGGGGGGGGGGGGGGGGGAGAAAGAGAAAGAAGTTCACCCAGAGACAGCCTTGGCAGCCAACAGATAGATATGCATGTAAGGATGGAGTAAAGGGGAGTGTGGAAACAAAGGGGAAAGACAGAGACCTAAGGCAGCAATAATGAACTGATGCTTGAGTCTGTAGATTAGTTTAGACCAACAGGTGTTTGGTATCCCAGGGAGACAGAATGACTGATCTGATGAGCAGGTAGCTTTAAAAGAAAAAGAAAAAGTAGTTTTTTCAGAGTTCATGTTTTCCTCTTACCCTGAAAGAAACGCATTCACGTGCGACCGACCTGTATGGTCGGCTGCAAAGAGATACGTGCTGTTTCCTCTTGGCACGGCCAATAATGTGATTAGCATGCGCTAGCTATTAAAAAACACCAACCTCTTTCTCTCCCCTGCTCTGCCCCCTCTCCCCCCATCCCTGTTTGGGCCTTGGGGTTAGATAGTTAAACCTGTCCATGACTGATCTCGGGGGTGTGTGTGGGCTCCACACGGGATTGCCCCCACCCATCACACGCCCCAACCCCCCCACCCCTAGGGCGACCCTGTCCTCATGTTGGGTCAGAAACCTCATCCCTCACGGAGGAGAGAGACATGACACGGAGCCACGGGCCTCCATGTCCCTCCAGACGAGCCCTGTGCCAAACCCTGCCCCACCCCCCCTCTCCCTCTGAGGACAGGCGAGCCCAGCGTCCCGGGCCACGGCGCCCTCGCTCATGTCCGCTCTCGCGCTGACATCTGGAGCCATAATGAAATCCCAGGATGCCTGCGCCACGTGTGTTTGGGGTGACAGGGGGCCAGCAGGAGTGAAGAGGAGAGGAGAGAGAAGAGAGAGAGACAGAAGAGAGGGAGGAGAAGAGAGGGAAGGAGAGGCGAGGAGCGGAGAGTACGTCGGCGTACAGAGGGAGCACAGCCCCAGAGTAATAGAGATCACAAAATGACTAATAGTGTGCCTGCTGGCCCTGCACGTCACTGCCTTCACTGAAAGCTAATAAGACAAAGAGGGAGCGTGGGCTACACTCTCTCTTTTTCTGTCCCTCTCACACTCCCTCTATCTAGCTCACTCTCTCAATCTCTCTTCTCTCTCTCTTTCCCTCTCTCTCTCTCTCTCCGTCTCTCTCTCTATCTGTCTCTCCCTCCCTCTCTCTCTCTCTCTTCTCTCTCTTTCCCTCTCCCTCTCTCTCTCTCTCTCTCTCTCTCTCTCTGTCTCTGTCTCTCCCTCTCTCTCTGGAGAGGGCTGAGGCTGGCAGCACTGGGGTCAGGCACTCTGAGATAGGCCCCTTGTCATCATTGTGATGGTATCAGAGGGGTGAGTGGCTCCTTATTAATCATTAATTGCGTTTCAGCGGGAGCGAGGAGAGAGCGGTCGCCACGGTGAAGTGGTGAGGGGGGGGAGGGGGGATGCGATGGGGGGCGCAGTAGCGCCGCCCATATCACTTCAGATCAGCACCATCTCTGAGAAGAAGTCAATTGCTGAAGAGAAGATTTAATAGTTTTCTTCACAAAATGGACTACTTGTTGTACAGGATTTTTTAACATTAAAACAATGCTTAGTTTGGCCTGAGTGTGTGTCCACACTGGAAAGAGTAGTTGCTAGGGAAGCTGACATACACTGAGCGTCTACACACTCGATCTTTGATAGAGACACTGTGTGAAGTCGGCAGTTTTTATTTTTTTTCCACACAGAGGAGCACAGTAGAGTTCATTTATCACCCCGGTCCACGTGGGCGTGTCACTTCCCATTTCTCTCCTCTCTGGTGGAAAAGAAAGAGAAAACTACAGCCGGGGAAAATCTAAGCAGGCGGCCGAAACACTCCTTCTACAGATTTTTTTCTTTTACACTCACAGAAAAAACACACACACACACTTAAATATCCATGACAGGCTAGTCCCTTTTGGTGCCTTTCTGCATTTTCGAGCGAGATCACAAAATTGTCAATTGCCCACGCTGTAGCATGGATGTGATTGAAAGTTGTTCAATTTGAAAGCAATTTTTTTCTTTCGATCGTGCTTTGAGGACAATGCTGATGATGGCATTTCCAGTCCACAGTTGATGTGGCAAAGTGGGAGTGTAGAACCCCCTCCCCCCATACACAAATTTGTATACCTACTCACACACGTTTGCATATACACACATTGTTAAACAGAAACACACATGCAGATAGGCTGAGTGGATTGTCTGGATTATTCCATCATTGAGTGCTGAAAGTGTGTTTGTGTGTGTGTGTGTGTGTAAGAGAGAGATGGAGGGAGAGTATGAGTGAGTGTGTGTTTTTGTGAGTGTGTGCAGCCAAGAAGGCTTGGGCTGTATGCTGTGGGGGTGTTGGCCAGTGATAAGAGATTATGATGATAACTGGGAGTCAGTGCATTAGGGTATTGATTGGGGGCAGGGCTCTGGGTAGCGTTAACGTGCCCCTGCGCTCTGATTGCCCGCGTGCATGCTGACAGGAATCCGATGGCGCTGTCTCTCAGGCTAAGCACTCTGCCAACGCAGGGGGAGAGTGAGAAAGAGAAAGGGATAGAGAGAGAGAGAGAGAGAAAGAGAAAAAGAAAGCAAGAAAGACGGAGAGAGAGAAAGAGGGTTGGCTATACAAGCCACACACAGAGTACACACAGTATGCACGAGTGCACACTGCTTAGTACAGTATAATGTAATGCTGTTTAATATTTCAGAGATATGTGGCGTAAGAAATATTGTTTTCTTTACCATTACCAATTTACACATGCCACTACAAAGCAAGCCAATGCAAATTAAACAATATTAACATTGCTTCCATGAATTAATTAATTCAGATATACAATCCATTAATATTAATGGATTTTAGGGGATTGTTTTCCACAAAAGAGATCCTGTTAGCAATTAGGCATTTTTACAGAGGAGTGTATGGAACAGAGTGTAGCGTGTTCAAGGAGAAAAAGGACTGGATTTTCAGTTTTTTTAATGGTACCCTCCCGCAAGAGTATTAAAGCAGGGAAATGTTCTACAGTATCAAATAAAACAGTGTCTGGGTGACTCTCCCTTACTCTTTTGACACACACACACACACACACACACACACACACACACACACACACATACACACACACACACACACACACACACACACACACACACACACACACACACACACACACACACACACACACACACACACACACACATATACACACACACACACACACACACATACCCACAAACATAACACACACACACACAAACCCACACACACACATGCACGCACATACACACACATCCCCACACACACACAAACACACACAAACACACACACACACAAACCCACACACACACACACACACACACACACACACACACACTTCTGCACACTTCCCTCCACAGTGAGCAG
>NC_137925.1:22494195-22546695 GCF_963457725.1 Sprattus sprattus | reverse complement strand
GCGCCTCTTTCAACACATCTTCTTCTATTTTTCCCTTGCCCCCCCCCCCCCCCCCCCCCTCTCCGTCTCTCTCTTTCTCCGGGACCCCAGGAGATTATCCTGAAGCGTGCGGCAGACCTGACAGAGGCCTTGTACAGCGTTCCTCGCAGCCACAACCAGCTGCCCTCCCTCTCTGGCTCCGGGGCCCACTCCGGCATGATGGGGGTCAACTCCTTCAGCAGCCAGCTGGCCGTCAACATCTCCGAGGCCTCGCAAGGTGACCAGGGTGAGTGTGTGTGTGTGTGTGTGTGTGTGTGTGTGTGTGTGTGTGTGTGTGTGTGTGTGTGTGTGTGTGTGTGCGTGTGTGCATCTGTGTGTGTGTGTGTGTGTGTGTGTGTGTGTGTCCGTGCGTGCTTGTGTGTGTGTGAGTGAGGGGGCGAATGTGTAGGAGTAACAGAGGGTGAATGGGGTGGGGATGGCACATATGTGACCATACACGTGTGCATCTGTGTATGTGAGTGTGTCTTGATTTTAGCACAAGTCATCATGCCACACTCCCCCCCCACCCCGAGCAGCATATTTTGCTCCTGGAGTCGGAGGCTTTTGTCACATTGCAAAGTGATTATCTTGTTACTTTATACAAGCGCTGGTGTGGCGCTCTACAGTAGTTGCTGGCTTACCCTCGTAATGTTCTGTGACAGTGGTAAATATGCGGCGTGCTTTAGCGGGCGCGGTTGTTAGCTCGTGGTATGGTGGGGCTCACGGCGGGCATGTTGGTTTTGGCACAGCTGTCAGCTGAGCAGTTCTGAGCTGTCACTCACCCAGCAGTAGCTCGCCCGCTAATGTACTCGCTCAGATTAGCTTTGTGTGTATGCGTGACTGTGAGTTTATGTTTAAGTGTGTGTGTGTGTGTGTGTGTGTGTGTGTGTGTGTGTGTGTGTGTGTGTGTGTGTGTGTGTGTGTGTGTGTGTGTGAGAGAGTGTGTGAGAGTGTGTGTGAGAGAGAGAGAGTGACAGAAAGAGAGAGTGACAGAATGTCTCTACCTATGAGTGTGTGTGTGTGTGAGTGTGTGTACTTGCGTGCGCATGTGTCACTCCGCATGAGTAGTGTGTGAGGGAAGGGAGTTGCTAATTAGTTCAGAGATTCACCACAACAACCACACATGCATAATTCACCCTGCATTTAGATGGCGTCCAACAACACAGGAAAACAACCCTCCAACCCAAAACGGGGAAAAGAAGATACCTACAGTATCTCAAGAATATTTCCATGATGTCTCTCTCTCTCTCTCTCAATACCTCACAGCAAGAATGTCAGAAGACTGAATTTTATTCTGAGGCCTTTGTGGGATTTGGCTTGTTCTTGCTACAGACCTCAATTCAAACAATAAGTCTTTTTTTTACACCTTATAGCCATATAAGTCCTTAAAGCCATGGCAGTATCTTGTATATGTCTTCTTGTCGTACTCTTTAGCAGAGTACCTTTTATCTTAAGTTCCTATAGCCATAACAGAAACATGGATTTCTTTTTTTCACTCGATTTTTTTACTCGACTTTTTTGGGCAAGCTCTTCCTGTGATGGGCAGGAAGCATCTTGGTGAAACGGGTGAACTGAATGAGAAAACGGAGGTAGAGGAAGCCGAAGGCTCTCTCTCTCTCTCTTTCTCTTTCTCTTTCTCTTTCTCTTTCTCTTTCTGGTCCGTTCCCCTTATCCACTCAGGAAAGAACACCTTCAGGAATCTATGAGGTCATGGGAAAAGCAGCGGAGGCATCATAAAAAGTAGAGCATTTCAGACTTCTGGTCCCCGTTCACTGGAACATTATGCCGGAGTTATTGCTTTCCCCCCCCCCCCGCTAATGTCATGGCTCCTTGAAAACCGCTCTTTGTACTCATCGTGCGAAATTACGCCCTCTGATTAAAACATCAATAATAAGGTGTGCGCACTTATCAAACGCTCTGGGAACGTCACTTATGGAAGACTTTTTCTTCCCCTCGCAAACGCACTGCTGCAGCTTTAAATCACCATCCCCATGATGCACATTCACACACACACACACATACACACACACACACACACACACACACATACACACACACACACACACACACACACACACACACACACACACACACACACACACACACACACACACACACACATACGCACACACTGGGCTGGAGTTCATCTTGAAGCTCAGTCATCTCAACTCACATGCTGGTTTATATCAACACACAGTCAGCACTGCATCTGCACAGTGTAATGTTGCATACATCATGCGAAGTGACGGCTTCTCATGCCGAGCACCCCCACATCCAAGCCCTCACACCCCCACATCCAAGCCCTCACACCCCCAAACTTGGTGAAGTCAATGGAGGGAGCACTTTGACATAACCCTTACACAAGCGCATGGATGCGAAAGCACTGGTGTCCTAATATCCCCCCATCCAGCCTGTGTTGGGGTGGCGGGCTGTGATGGGTATTGAAGGGGCGGAGGGTGTTTAGCTGACGTCTTGCTGATGAAATCAGACTTTACACTGTCTGTGAGTCAGTGTGTGTGTGTGTGTGTTTGTGTGTGTGTGTGTGTGTGTGTGTGTGTGTGTGTGTGTGTGTGTGTCTGTCTGTGTGTGTGTGTGTGTGTGTGTGTGTGTGTGTGTGTGTGTGTCTGTCTGTGTGTGTGTGTGTGTGTGTGTGTGTGTGTGTGTGTGTGTGTGTGTGTGTGTGTGTGTGTGTGTGTGTGTATGTGTTTGTGTGTGTCTTCATCACTAGGTTACAGCAAAAATACTCTTCATATAATACAATCAACCCCCCCCCCCCACTCTCTCCATTTCTCTTTCACTCCATGTCCTCTCATACACTCTGCTCCTACATGTCAGGGACTTGTTGGCTTGTAGTGGAGGGAAGGGAAAAGACAGAAGGATAAAAAGGGAGCTGGAGAAAGCAGAAGAAGACACAGTGCCAAGTGGCACACAAAGTCTCTCTCTCTCTCTCTCTCTCTCTCTCTCTCTCTCTCTCTCTCTCTCTCCCTCTCTCGCTCTCTCCCATCTCTCTCTCTCTCTGCCTCCACTTCCTGGTGAGGTTCCCAGCAGGAAGGCTATTGATGGAGGTCTGGCCAGGGATCAGGGAGGGAGCAGTGAATAGGAAACACATGTGTAGAACAGTGGAGGGAGCAGCCGTGCTGACAGTCACACACACACACACATGGAAATACATACACACATGCTAACCTACACACACACACACACACACACACACACACACACACACACACACACACACACACACACACACACACACATGGATATACATACACACATGCTAACCTACACACAATCACACACACACACACACACACACACACACACACACACACACACACACACACAGACATGGATATACATACACACATGCTAACTTACACACACACATACACACACACACACACACACACACACACACACACATACATATACATACACACACACACACAACCACACACACATAAGCTCTCTCTCGCTCTCTCTCTGTCTGTCTGTCTCTGTCTGTCTTGCTCTCTCTCTCTCTTTCACACTCATACATGGATACTAACATGCACCCACATGCCTATACATGCACACACATACACACATAGACCTCTCCACACCCACACACACACACACACACAAGGATATGCACACAAGCATTCAGACACACACAGACACACACACACACTTACACACACACACACAATTACACACACTCGTCTAGATGCAGACAGACACACACACACACGCTTACACACACTCGTCTAGATGCAGACAGACAGACAGACACACACACACACACACACACACACACACACACACACACACACACACACACACATATAAATTCCTCAGGCCTGCTTTCACAGAGTTGAAGACTTCAGAAATAATTAAAGTTGTTTAATTATAATGGATAAATTACTTCAGTGTGAATTCTACATTGGCTCAGTTATTAACAATTACCACACTGCGCACAGGGATTAATGAATTGTAAAAGAAAATGCACACAAACCTTGGGACAGAGCCGCAAGGGGTTCCCTGCCTTCATTTTGACCAGAACAGGATGTTTTATCCAGAATAAAAATGTATTATGAACTAATCATAGTGCAGTCTACAGGAAAAGAAAAGCCTCCAAGGTATTTTGTGTCACCTACATTTGCATAAGTAGCCTGTGAAATGGAGTGAATGGATTTTTTTTTTTTTTTTAAAGAATCCCTTTATTGTTTTATTAACTGACTAATATGTAATGCTTCTATAGTTTATATAATATATAATAGTTTATATAATATATAATATGATATAATATAAACTTCTAATAGTTAACCCGTGTGTGTTTTTGTTCCAGGTTACTCACGTAACTCCAACAGTGTGTCCCCTCGTGGCTACATCCCTAGCACCACACCACAGCAGTCCAACTACAACACCATCACTTCTACCATGAACGGCTACGGGGCGGGAATGACCAACCTTGGGGTGCCAGGCTCGCCCAGCTTCCTCAACGGCTCCTCCGCAGGCTCCCCCTATGCACGTAAGTGGCAGACGCCCCCTCATGCCCTCAGTGTGCCACTCATCAGGATGCTGCAGAACGCAGGGCCTCTTATTCTATCATAAGTCTACCTTTGAACAAAGGGGTTTTAGATGTGCCTTAAAACAGACATGAGATTTTGGCTAGTTTGCAGTACATGGTTTGTTTGTGTGTTACCACTGGCCCAGAGACCGGTCTTAAGTCGCCAGTTAGGTTAGTTAACCTACAACAAGCCATCTCTTAAGAGATTGTTTTGAGTTTTTGATGTTTTTTTTTTTTTTTAGATTTAGTGTGAACCTAGACCGGTGTGGTCATGTGTCGGGTGTACTCATCTTGTGTGTGCTGTATCATTCTGGAACCTTCTGTACCATTCTGGAACCTTCTGTATACTCTCAATGCGGAGATCCTCCATCAACTCTAACTGCCACCTCGCCTCTCCCATCGCTTTTCCACAACTAACACATTAACATCCTCCTCCTCATGCTCCTCCTCCTCCACCGGGACAAGGCCAAAGTCCAGTCTGTCTCCCCCTGTCTGAAGGCTACTATCCCCAACACTCCCCCTCCCACCTCCCCCATACGTGTGGGGTCCAAAGACCTCATGGCCAAAAGTGCCAGATGTTTAATGTTCAATGTCATAGGCACTTTTCTGTTTGGTAGTGGTGTTTCTACAAGTTTACAAGTCAAAGCATCTTTAAATGTTGATCAGACTTGATGTTAAGAATGTTAGACTAACAAGGACAGGTGTTTTTTTTTTTTACTCATATACTAAATTATACTAAAATAAAGCAATTTTCCTACAACAAGGATTTACATAGTGGGTAGTTGTGGTAGATTTTAGTTTAACTTTTAAGTTCTTTCATTGTATGTTTATAATCCCGTGATAAAATGACTACAATTCTCCCCCTTGTCATTCTCATTGTACTCATAAAACTGGCTCATAAGTGTCCATTGTTATTGTTGCGTAAGCACTAACTGAGCTATTCAATTGGTCTTACATTCAAAATTTAAGGCAACTGCAGCTAAAGTGGGCGCCATGCAGATTTTCCACAGGACATGTTCTGACTGCTAAACTCCCACACTAACAACCCAGATTAACTCTTTTAAACAGTGCATGAGTCATGAAACCTTTATGTGCAAGTGTGAAATGACTTTTTATGCATCATGTAATTTTAGTTTATCACCCTCAATAAATAAAACATTACATCAAACAATACAAAAAAAAAAAACATTTCATTGAGAAGTAGTAATTTATTGCTTTGCTTTGTGGGGGTGGGAAGGCAGGTTTCAGTGGGGTTTTAAATATGCAGAGAAGGCTGAAAGAAATTTCTTTTCAGATAAACCTGCCCTGTTGTCATGAGTGCTTTTAGAGGTCTTTTCAAACAAAGTTATGGATCAACTTTGCCGTCCCAGTAGCTCCCGCTTTCCCCCCTGTACCATGGCCGTCCTCTCCCTCCCTTCCTGCCTCCTCCCTCCATCTTACCAGTAACAGCTTGCTGCATGAGTGGCCTGTGACCATCTCCCTCGCATCCTTATCAGCCAGCCTATCTGCATGTCTGTCTGTCTGTCTGTCTGTCAGCCTGTCTGTCTACCTGTCTGTCTGTCTGTCTGTCTGTCTAGCTGTCTGCCTGACTGTCTGTCTGCCTGCCTGCCTGTCTGCCTGCCTGCCTGCCTGCCTGCCTGTCTGTCTGTGTGTTGCAGTCACCCACTCTAGCCCTCCACTGGTGGCGCTGGCCTCCTCTTCCTCTTCATCTTCCTCTTCTACCTCGCTATCTGCCTCCACCCTCTGCTCCATCCCTCTTTTCACCTCCTCTACCTCCTCCTCCATGGCTGGCCCTCTCTCATTCTCTCCTGTCCATATGATCTCTGCAGTCAAACAGAAGAGTGCCTTCGCCCCTGTTGTGCGACCACAGACCTCCCCGCCCCCCACCTGCACCAGCACCAATGGGAGCAGCCTACAGGGTGAGCACCGCCCCCCCCCCCCCCCTTCCACCCCCACCCCCATCCCCTCCGCCGCCCCTCTTCTGCTTTTTTCGGGCCACCTTCACCCCCTGATAAAAAGAAAGAGTGTGTGTATGTGTGTGTGTGTGTGTGTGTGTGTGTGTGAGAGAGAGAGAGAGAGAGAGAGAGAGAGAGAGAGAGAGAGAGAGAGAGAAAAAGAACTTGTGAGAACTCGATAATATTCCATAAGGAAAACTGTGCCGAGCTGATGTCAAAGTTGATCCATAACTTAAGAGTTTTCAGAATTTATTTCAACAGCAAAATGAATCCACTGGCTTTTGTTATTATCTATTTTATGTCGTATGAAGATGAAACTGACATTAAAAAATTTGTAATTGGATATGCCCTTTCATTAACGTGCAATCATCATGGGTAAAGCACTCTCTTAATGGTCTGATTTTAAGTGGTCTGGGTAATTTGTCCACTTTTGTAGGCAAATTAGCATTTTATGATATGTTCTAATATGCTATTAAGTTTATGATATGTTTTTCCTATAACCTCTGTTCCAACTGATCCCTTTCATTCAGGGTTGAAACCCCTAATTGTATCTTTTCATTTAAACTCTTGTTCTCTCCCATATTTGACAAAATGTCCCCCATGGTTAAAATAACAAGCAGGGAGATGAAAATAGTCAACACTGAAAATTAATATTTTTTATGTTCTTTTTTCTCTCCTCCTCCCCTTCAGCTATGGCCGGACTCATAGTCCCCCCCATGTAAAGAGGGAAGACTGCCCTTTCAAGGCTTTTTATTGTGCCCATGACAAACTCACTGGCCCAAGAAATCCCTCCAACAGCAGCAGCAGCTTATCAAATACCATCGTCCCACAGAGGAGAAAGCCAAAAAAAAACAAGAAAGAACACCCTTTACACCTGGACAACTGAGAGATTAAAAAAGAACGACTAAAAAGAAGAAAAAAAAAGAGAAAAGAAAAATTCACCTGGCAGCCCTGGAGTCAGTAGGTTATGTTTGTGTTGGTCTTTTGCCTTCATCACCATTTTTTGTCTTTTGTTTTGGTTCTCGTTTAATCCTACATACGTAGGACATTGATGCTCGTACCCTTGTCACCAGATGGCATTTTTTTTGCATTCAGTGATGCTGTACGGGTAGTGCTATCTGAGGCGCTATGGCAACGAGGACTCTGTGGGGTGGGTTTGATGTGGAAAAGGGCTCCCCCGATTGTGAACTGGTGGGCCTGCGACTCAGTCGTGGATGAAGGACAGACAGCCTTCTCTCTTTCTTTCTCTCCCTCTTTCTCTCTCTCTTCTCGTTCTCTTTCTAGCTCTCTCTCTCTCTCTCTTTTTACTTCAAATCTGTATTCATATCATGAGAAAAGAGAAGATGTCAAGCTAAGTCCATACATAACCAGATCAAGAAAAAAATAACACAAACAAATGGAATAAACTGGGGAGCTCGATGGGGGATTGGGAAACTCAATCCGTAAAATAGATTCCCACTGGAAGTTTCAGAATACAGACACATTTTTTTTCTTTCTAAAAAGGTTCCCCCTCTAAGCAACAAAAGAGAACCCAAGAGCACCAAACCACTGCACATCAAACTTTGTTTAGTTGGCAGTCGTCCAGGACTCAGAATACCATGTTTGTGTGGGTGGTTTGTAAATGGACTGCAAGTCCCGCATTCAACCCATGAGGGGGAAAACGAATTTGACTTCAGGAGAGGGAGAGACCCAACCTTAGTGAGCCTTTGTTCATATCTGACGTATGCCAGGGAATTCCCTCATCTGGGATGTCAATCATTTTTTAAATCAAACTGTCAGACTAGGTGCAGTACATTTGAAGGTGTGTGGAGTTGGTAGATTTTATCCAAGAATGCTTGATGCCGTTTTAATCACATTTAGGTACTGGAGTTTATTGTTGAACTTCCTATTGTGCTTTTTTGTATGTATTTATAAACTATGTTTTGGGATTGATTTGGTGATTTAGGCCTGAATAATAGTATCAAATATATATGTAAACACATTTGATGTCTTAATAACTTTTAGATATTGTAAAAAGATTGAGGAAGTAATAACAACGATAATGAATTACACTTTTTTGTAAAAACTAAAACGAATGACGTCTAGACATTACCAGGTCACCCTGTTTTTTTCAGTGCAGGACGGAAAGCTCGCCCACTTTTGTAAAAACAAAACAAAAGACAATTTTTTCTGATTCCATATTTAACTTTTTTTGTAAACAGCATTTGTGTTTTCCTTGGTCTTCTTGTTGTTTGTGTGTTTAATGTGAAATGTGTATAATCATAGTTATCTCTTAATGCACTATTTTAGTTGGGGCACTTATGAGAGCAATGCATCTTAGCAAAGAAAAAAAAATGTAAAGAAAAAAAAGAGAAAAAGTAATACAAATATGCACAGATATGTTTTCAGCCATTTTTGTTTTTGATTGAATTAGTCTTTTCTTTTTGGGGGGGAGGGAATACTAGCTGAAATGGCTACACTTTCATCATGTGAATTTTTTCTATATTTCTAAAGCTATCCCATAATCTTCCCTGCTCAGTGTAAGGTTACTTTCTTAGATTAGACTATTCTCATCACTCAACTGCTTATAGCCCCCCCCCCCCCCCCTCCAGAACTGTAAACCCCAGATCTCAAAATTGTGTTTTTTGGTGAAGACGAATGTAACATTCATGTTTGTAAACGGATCATAGCAGCACAGATTTTTCGGAAATCTGTTGAAATATGTCCGCTGGAGCAGGGAGTGGTGGGGCACAGAGTCATGCCCCCCAAACTCCCCCCCCCCAAACCCCAACACCAACTTGAGCGTTCCACTGATGTTTATTGTTGTTGTTGGTGATGTTGTTGTTGTTGTCGTTGCACACACTCTTTGTACCATCTACTTATGCAATCTGTATTTGCTGTAATGCAAGCAACTGTCCACTTCTCCGTGGGGTAGTTGTGTGATCAAAATAAAAGAACAAAAGATAATTGATGCCTTATAATAGACTGTGCTCCAGCCCAAGGTATTTTCATTATTTGGTTATGCTATAATTATGAATTACAAAAGGTGGTCTTAGACACTTAGTCAGCTTTTTTGCTTCAGTGTGAAACATATTTATGGTTGTCTTGAGTAGCATATTTAGGTTGGTTTGGGTTTTATTTTGGACATTGGACATTCAAAGCTGAATAACTTTTTGTACACACATGTTTTGGGGGAGACCTGATGCTTAAATTGAAGTGCATACAATGCATACAATTCATGTGCATTCAAATCTTCAGTAACAACAGCAACATATATGTTATATGTATATTTTGTAAATGAACCAGTTTGTGCAGACACAAGAACCTGATGTTGTCACTGTCGTGTATATTTGTGTGTGTGTTTGTGCAAGAGAGAGAGAGACAGAGAGAGAGAGAGAGAGGGCTCGTCTGTGTGCTTCTGTGTGTATGAACTGTGTGTGTGTGTGTTTGTGTGGGTTTGTGTGTGTGTGTGTGTGTGTTTGTGTGTGTGAGGGTGTGTGTGTGTGTGTGTGTGGGTGTGTGTGTGTGTGTGTGTGTGTGTGTGTGTGTGTGTGTTAACTGTCCCACTGCAACATTATTTTGGAGTCAAGAGGCAATGTGAATTATGGAACAGTCGTATGAGTACATGACAGAAAACACAGGAAATCAGACATGACAGTGCCCTCTTGAACTGAAAACATTTGAATTCAATATCACGGCTCTCACGAAAACAAGGGTACATTTCCGCCTCAAAACCACACTTAACTGTACAAACTTCTTCACATTCCCTGTATCCATTTCACCCATGGATTGAGTTTTGTTCTAGCTTGTGAAAATATTTTTGTCATAGATGTAGAGAACTGGCTTCTGATTCCTTCCATTTCAGCAGATGTTTTTGAAATAGCAGACTGCTCTTTTTTCCCCCCTCCAATGTTAAACTCAAAGTGAAAAGGGGGAGAGGTACTGCATCTTTGTGAAATATGAAATATTATAACAAAGTATATTAAAAAGCACAATGTCTAATTCATGTCTTTAGAATTCAAAATGGGTGAGAGGTACCCTTTTTTCATTTTCCTGTCAATTACCATGCTGTAAATAGGTGCATGTTTTTTTTTCTGTGACTCAGTGCTTTTTTGTACAGAAACAGACTAATAAAGATTACATTTGGCTTGAAATCCACCTCATCTTGTGGAGTCCATGCTTCAGAAACCACATTAACGTGGATTTGTTTTCCGTTGATGGAAGTGGTTCATAGACACACACACACACACACACACACACACACACACACACACACACACAAAGTCACGTTTTATATGCTATCTCCCAGCATGGGGGTAGTGCGATTCAGGCCAGCGAGCCCCTTTTTCTATTCGTAAGAAACTTTCCAGAGATGCTCATCCTTCCAAGGCTTTGACCTCTCGCTCTGGAGAGCTTGCCAGCACTGCTCAGTCGATGGGACATATTTTTGAAACGCAGTCCAAAGACCACATTCAATATTTTAAAGTTTTGGCCGCTGTGCCTTCCGGACAGGAGATCCTGAGAAGACGTGTCAACCTTTTCAGGTCAGAATCAATCACTCTGAATCAGATTCAAACATGCCAAACTCACTGGATTTTCAGTCGGTTTACATATTTTGAAGGGGGAAAAAAAAGAGTCTGATTGTGGCCCAGATATTAGATTAATAATAATTGGCTGGAAGCAGGCTTAAGTGACCTGTATTTGCCTTCCTTGCACAGACCCGTCCAGGTGTGTGTAGGCTGCATTTTGGACTCAGAGGTTTAGCAATGATCTATGCACACGTGTCCATGGGTGCATGTTTGCAAGCCAAGATGCCGGTTTTCCTCATTTAATCACTTGCATGCGTGCGTGCGTGCGTGCGTGTGTAAGTAAGTTAGTGCTT
The DNA here is from genome assembly GCF_963457725.1 of Sprattus sprattus. NCBI lineage: Eukaryota > Metazoa > Chordata > Actinopteri > Clupeiformes > Clupeidae > Sprattus > Sprattus sprattus. The sequence continues at coordinate 22,535,312 of NC_137925.1, read as the reverse complement.
GCTTGCTTGCATGTGTGTGTGTGTGCTTGTGTGCGTGTATGTGTGTGTGTGCATGCATGTGTCAGTGTCCGTGCCTATTTCCTTGTTGTGCACACATGTCGGCCCATGCACACTTCTGTGTCTGTCTCTGACACAGACTCAAGGGTGTGGCAGTGAATGCTGTTTGAAGTTGGCCCCCCTCTCAGCTTGTGTGTGTGCGTGTGGGTGTGTGTGCGGGGGGGGGGGGGGGGGGGGGGGGGGGCAGTCTTAGCGGCGTCTTTGATGCCATTAGATAACTTTAAGCCCAGTATCAGGGCAAGCGCTCCTGGGCAGGATGTCTGCACTGTGTCCTACGCGCTCGTGGGAAGATCAGAGCAGGGGGTCTATCAGAGCAGAAGGTCTCTAGGGATCAGTGCAGAAGCAAGACCTCTACTGGAAACACTGATTGAGTGCGTGCACACACACACACACACACACACACACACACACAAAAAAAAACAGGTGCACAATCAATTGCAGTTGCAAAAGTGAGAAGCAAAAAATGTACAGTCTGCATATCTGTTTTATGGTCTTTTGTAATACGAAATGAATCTGGATGTTTCAGGCTCACAGAGACCTTCAAAGAGTTCAACCTGTGTGAGAGGCTATGCCCACTGCAACTGACCTTAGCTCGTTTACCCTCCAGAAAGTCGTAGATGGCAAATTGCTTTTATATGTCCTTTGTATAGGGTTGTTATGTTATATGTTGTTTTTGTCTTTTTAATCTCTTATTCTATTATTTTATTCTTGTTCACTTTTTTATTCACCTCGACTGGAAAGCACTTTGGTACAACTCCTGTTGTTTTGCAAATGTGCGATAAGAAATAAACGTGACTTGACTAGACTTGACTCGACTCTGAGAGCTCTGACCTTTCCCTCTTATCTAATCTCTGGCACTGGCCGCCATTCAACTGCTGCTGGCATGAAGAGGATCATGGGAATCAAAGTCTAACATTCAGACAATATTGAAACATCCAGCATGTTGTTTTTTATAGAAGCTCCTAAGAATGCACCTATATAATATAAAATCATAAATACATGCATAGCATATAGACTATAGAAAAGGGTCTTTGTAGTTTACTGTAGTAGTACTGGGATTAAACGTTATACTCTATAAACTTTTATGCTTTCTGTTGTTGAAAAATAAAAATGAAAAATCTGTCAACTTTATCTGAAAAAGGAGATATCAGCTGGGAAGCTGAATGGATGGCAGGCCGTGAAACACGACCTGTTGATGTAAGTGTCTGGCTCAGGCTCCATGTCTGATGACAAAAGCGAGGTCGCAGATGTGTCCTTTTATGTCGATTCCTGCATGCCTTCACAGGATCATAGCCTTGCGCAACAGGGCCAAAGCCCTTAAATTTTCAAAATAATAGCTCACATAGTTTGAAATCAAGCCGCAAAAAAAAGAGGAACCTTGAGTCTGAGAAAATCCGATTCTCCGCAGGTGTGTGAGCAAAAGTGTGTGTGAATGTGTCAGAGTGGAAGTGTGTGTGTGTGTGTGTGTGTGTGTGTGTGTGTGTGTGTTTTGCAGAGAGAGTGAATTGGATGTCATTATGTCATTCCATTCCACATGCACAGCACATCTGCACACATGCACTTCTAAACGCTCAGGAATTAAACCGTTTCCTGTGTGTTCATGATGTCATAGTGACAACACACAACGTGGGCCATGGATCGCACAGGTCCAGGATGAGTTCTACTGTGTGAGAGTTTGTGCACGTGTGTGTGTGTGTGTGCGTGCGTGCGTGTGTCAATGCGTGCACGTGAATCTATGTGCATATATTTATATATGTACGTGTATGTGTGAATATGTGGATATGTATTAAACGTATAATGTATATGTACATGTATGTATGAATGGTGTTTGTATATACGTATATATATGTGTGTGTGTGTCTCTGTGTGTGTCAAGGCGGTAAAAAGCTGCACTCTGGACCAGCATGACAGGGGACTGTAAGTCATCCTCCACAGGAAATGGCCCCCGGGGGCCCCTCAGCCCGCGATGACATCGGAGCCCCGCGCCAACTCTGCACAGTTCAGGAGGTATGTAAATCACCCGTGCAAAAGTTCAGTTCGAGCCGGCCAGCTTTTCCTGGGAAGCGCAATGCTGGAGGAGCTTTGGAAATATCATGTTGGCCCATCAAAACCATGTGTTGGACAGCGATGGCCCTGTCTGAAAAAGAGCACATATTTCAGCAAGAGTTTGGGATACCTCCACCTATACTGTACATGCAGAGAGAGGCAAGGGGAGTGAGAGGAGAGGAATGGAGAAAGACAGAGAGAGAATGAGCGAGGGAAAGAAAGAGAAAGTTTCCCTCCCATGCGTCACTGATACTGTTACAGTACCAAACAGCAAATCGCTTTAACAGGTGTTTGTTATTTATAAGTGATCCATCATCCCTGTCAGTGCCCTATCCTGATTTTGATCAGGAGAAACACTGAGACGCCTGTGGGGGCCTAAGAGGCATGGAGCACTTGTCATGGAACTGATCCTGTACAAACAAGACGCCAGGTCATGTCCCCAGAGACATCGGGTCCCGTGGCTCACCATCAGATGTGCTTAATGTTGTGTGTTTTTTATCTTTTCTTTTCCAAAATAAAGTTTGAATACACACGGATGATTATGCCCAATGCTGGTTGAACACTTGTTGGTGTTCCTCCTGTTAGCACACACACACACACACACACACACACACACACACACACACACACACACACACACACACACACACACACACACACACACACACACACACACACACACACACACACAGCCCACCTGGTCTGAAGAGAAGTGTTACAGAATCATTCTCAGTGTACACCACACCTGCGAACATATGTGTCACGTTCCCGTAGTTCACAGCTCCTCGCATGTCGTGATAGCGCTCACAGGTGAAATGCACCATCCCTTGTCACCATCATAACGAAATCAACTTAGAGACCAAGACGTCTCTAAACACATTTATAAAATCGCAATCACAGCACAACAGTTGCACAGGTATCACAACCCTAAACTTCACACACATGTCACCCTGAATATGCTTAGAAAGTAATCATCTCTTCCGTCTCCTGCGAGACTTCCTCACGAGGAGGGTGTTCGCTATGCAGGTATCTCTTCATGGCATTTTAAACATGCATGGATACTGCATTCTGCATACTGCGTACTCAGTGTATTATACAACCTGCTAGTTTAGATGCATAGAGACTGTTTCACCTATACAGTCATTCTGGAGACTGTGATGTTCTCAGTCCCATAAGGAGCTGTGGTGAGAGGGGCGCAGCAGTGTGACCGGGTCACGGAGTGGAGCTTAATTGTGAGTGTCGTTGGTTTGCTTAGTGAACTCCGCTGTGGACCCCAGAGCTGCTGCAGGAGACCCCAGTGACAGGCCTCCAGGGGTGGGGTGGGTTAGGGGGGGGGTGGGGGTATCTCATCAACATGGAGGGAGAGTTGTGCAGGGCTCCAATTCTACCACACCCCTTCAAGATCAACACATCCCTGGATCCCTGTTTGAAAGCAGAGAGAGAAGGAGAGAGGAGGACAGACAGGGAGAGAGAGAGAGAGAGAGAGAGAGGGGCGGGCGGGATAGACAGATAGAGAGAAAGAGAAAACATCCCCTTGTTTTGGGCTTGCTTTGTACTTTTTTTTTGCTCATCCCAGAATGCGTGAATGAGCTGGACGTCGGCAGAGGTTGTTGTTTGCCTGAAGACAGCCGCGGCAAAGCACACCTCTCGGCGAGCTAAAAACGCCAAAAGAAAAACACCAAAAGTACACTTTACACCTGCTTCCCTTTTTCATCTGTCTTCATTTTTCTGGGGGAGGCAGGATGTTTAGCTTGGCTGCGACCTGCCCCATGACTTAATCCCTGGGTGCTATTGTTAAATTTTCAGGAAAATAATGAAAACCAAATGCGGCATGGGACCCAGGATTGAGTTTCAAGCCTGTGCTTTAACAATGTTATACTTCCAGCTATTGAGGCCAAATAATTCACTTATGTTTCCCTTGTAATATTATGCCAAACATGAGATCTTTACTTTGTCAAATCTGGTAAGTATCAAACCCACAGTATCAATAGGAAAACAGTTTTAATAAGCATTCCCAGAAGAGGGCGGAGAAACACCTCTCACCTGGAAACTATTACGGGGAACAGGAAGTGTAGGCTGAGACGAGAGTGCTTCCCAATAACGTGGATCTCCCTCGGGGGAAGGAAATATGCCGATTCATCATAAACCGTATCTGAGACGGCAAGATAGAAATCACCACCGACATCTGGGGCACCCATAACACGCACTAAACTGCGTTGACGGCCGACCGCGTCGACAGATCCCTCTGATACCTCGCCGTGGAATTCGCACCACCTTTCGTACCTTCCCACGTACACCAACAATTGCTAATGAGACCTGAAACTTTCCAGAAACATCTGTGCTACTTGTGACCCCCACCCTGAAACACACCCATCCCAAAACCCCCATTCTCATCACCTACCACCAGCCATGTTTTGACTGGTCATCGACTGTGTGTGGCAATGGGAAGTGTAACAAAAAGAACAACCCACATGGCAAATCACTACTACTACCACACACACACACACACACACACACACATACCCTCCCCTGGCACACACACACACTCTCACTGTCAGAAAGCGGCCAAGCCCCTGCACATTGAAATTCAATGAGCACAGACGTGGCGATCATCTCGTAGGCCCAAATCAGTGCTAATAAATCAATCACTGGCCTGGGTGTGCTTACATCCATTCCCTGCGCTGCTTGCTAAACAAATGGATTATGCATGTTTAATGAGGATGAGGGGGGAGGTAAAGTAACTAATACCTCTGATGGACTGAGCAGATGAAGCGTGCAGACACCTGCCAAAAAGCTAGCATCGCTGTCCAAGTCAGGGATTTGGACAGTATTACCTCAACGATCGAGGCAGAGGAGAGGAGGAGGAGGAAGAGGAGGGGGAGGAAGGCATTCCTAGCGTGGCAGATTTACAACTGGATACATTTCGTGAAGAGACAATGTTGCATCGGCGAGTTCGAAATGCACACCAACCGGGGATGAGTGTGATGGCAGGCCGCGAGGGGATCAGCGATGGTGGCCGTTGCTGTCAGGGCTGGTTTTGTGAGGCGTTCTAAGGCTGAAGGGAGGTGATGACATCGCCAGCCGACGGGCACTCAGCACTACGTCTGTACATGGGAGGTGACTTTTGTTTCTTAAACACCCGTGGGATTTTGAGGTCTTTCACCACGCCGCAATTACCTCCTTCTAGCATGTTCCACCACATAATGGAGGAGAGAACCGAAGGAATTGTTTTCAATAATCTATTCCTACCTAAGTCCTGTGTTATTCCCGTCTCCCTAAAGCATTCCAGATCGGCCCTACCCACTAACAGTTTGTCTTTTTTTGTCATAAGCAGGCATCAGAGGGAGGCCGTGAAGAACATGCAGATTATATAAATCCCTGACATATTCACCATTAAAGGTGTTTGACTAGCGAGCGCACAGGCATCAAACGAAGTCAATCCATCAGCAGTTCACACACTATTGTCACCACGACCTCATAAAAGTGGTGACATATGTCGTGCGGCACACAAACAAATGTATTCGCGGTTGTGCTTTGCGGCACATGAATATTTATCTGTTTGACACTGATCCAGATGCCTTTGGGTGAAAGTGTTTGTTTAGAAGCTGTCCCATACTAATGAGAGGTGGCGCTGTGTAGGAGTGATTGGGTTGGGACCATTTTCAGGGTGGCAGCAGCATTAGGGAAACCATCAGAGCCGTGGGAGCCATCTCGGGAGAGACGCCTGCCAATTATCTATAGAATGCGGGAAAAAAACACAGAACTGTATAGAGGGCACAAATGGCCTCCTGGAGAACTTGTCAGGGGCGACAAAAACGTCCCATTATCCTCTTCAGTGTGCCCATGGATTCTTGCTCTGGGAACATTTGTTTAGTCTGCTGATGTGAACAATCCTCCAAGGAACCTCTTAAGAGCACCTTTCGCAACCCTCGTCTGATTGAAGCTACATGAAAAGTTCCGCCTGAAAGGTTCTTGTTTGACATTAGCTGTGAATTAATCAGATGCCCGTCGTAATTCCTGCAGCACAGCCTGAACTTTTGAATAACTTTTCAATGGTGGTTCCAGTAAAACACCTTATAGTCATCTGTATCTGCTATTGTAATGGACATAAAGAAAGTTTCTAATACAGTAATATGAGGATCTTTGAAAAGTCTGTTCGTGAAGGTTCTGTTTTAATGGAGGCCCAAGATATTTTACATTTCATTGCTGGCATGAGAGGACTCACCACTTGTCTGCCCAAGATCCATCCACACCCCCCCCTCTGTACGGCAGTATAAAAATCCCCCCTGGGAACTCACTGTGCATACAAGAGTTCCTGGCTGGCAAGGACTAATATTAAAACAACGAAGCCCATAATTATCATAGAATTCCAAAGATGTGCGGCCCGTAATTAGGCCACACAGGAACCCCCCTTATAAAGTATGGATGTAATAAATAAGCCATTAGACGGGCAGTAAAAGTGTAGGAAATAAAAAAGCAGCGCCAAAGTGCAGGGGCTCTGGACTGATTCTCGGAGAATGATGGTACGCGATAGTCAGCCCTGTGCAGCCCTTGGGTGTGAAGCTCATCTTTATTCCTCAGACATCCTATTCCAGTTTAACTCTTCCCTCTCAGACCCCTGCATCCTGTGATATGCTGGGCCACACGTTGCCGTCTCGAACCTCACCCCTATGAAAGAAGCCTTTGAGCATAAACTTTCACCCAATCAGCATTAAGTAAATAAGGCTAACTGAACTAACATGAGGCATCAGCCGCTACTCACATTCTGTTTACCTTTTGGTGACTTCGGTTGACTGCGCTGCAGCACATTGTTTTGAAGACACAGTTTCAGCTTGTTAATAGCTGCTCTGATGTCTAAAAAGATCTACCATCTCTGAAATTATTGAACTCCTCCTGAAGGAACCCTGTAGTTTTATTAGTTTCACTACTGCTTTTTTTTTTTAAGAATATGACTGCTATCCGGAAGAAAAAAATCTTCAAACTTAATAGCCAACAGAAAGAGTCAAAGGGAAGGCCAGTCTGATTATGGCTATAATTCTTGCATATACTAATTACAAGTGTCTATAAAATAAGTCAAGCAGGTCAACCTAATGAGATCACCAGAGACCTATTGTTAAATTCCATTAAAACAGATCTATTTTCTCCCTTTTTATTTATTTATTAATATATTTTCCGGCAGCACTAGTGTCATCGTATCAAATGTAACAAAAAACAACCCAGCTTTAAAGATCGTAACGAAGCAAAGTTTTTCACGTTTGAATTATTAATGTAATTTCAAAGTTTAAATTAAGGCAGATACGAGAGCTGATGAAAAGGAACTAAAATACTGATACATCTTCACAATTTACCTCTTTTCCTCTTCATGCACTGCAAGATTGCAGGTAGTCCCGATTTGCAGACACAGGATTAAGATTAAGATTATTTTTTTAAGATTGAGATGGTCCCCCCCCCCTCCCCCCCATGGCCTAGCTGTCACTCTCCTGCTTGTTGCTAGTCATCATTTCACAAATCTGCTTTGCACACCTTTGCAGTTTTGGGCAAACACGTACACAGTTTATGATTCAATGGAAGAAAAAGAGATTTTGCTGTTTTAATGATTCAAGTATTTCAATAATTCATGGACATTCAACGAATTTTTAGGGAAAGCTCATGGTCTATGAATGTGTATATGTTTGTGGGTGTGTGTGTGTGTGTATGTGTGTCTGTGTGTTTGTGCATGTGTGTGCGTGACTGTGAGTGTATGTGTGTATGTCTGTTTATTTTTTTTGTCTTGCACTGCTCACTCAAGAGGATGCTAAACTCGACAGGGTGGGAAGATTCTAATAAAAAAGTAGTTGACATTTTAATTGCATTTTTCTCATCAAGGAGTAATCTGCAAGATGGGCCCTAGCATCTCTTTTGAGACCAATAAGGATGATGTTATGATCAGTAATTTCTTTGATAAACACACAGCACCCCCATCGATCTTGAGAATACAGTTGCTTTGAGGGGGCCCTGCGTCTCTGACTTCTGCGTCTGTGCTCGCGCCAAACAAACAAAACCAGCATCTGTGACTGCTGCCACTTATTCCCAAGCAGTAGCAAACACAGTGGCATCTGTTCAGAAATATTTTTCATGAGAAACGTTTATCTATTTATGTCCGCGGGCTTGCCTTTCTAAAGTTAGCCACGGCAGCCCGCAAACCCAATCTTTTTCAGATGTATAAATAATGCTTGTGTAAGGCACGTCGCAGTTTCGGTAAATGTCAAGATCTGTATCATGTCACGCCACACACACACACACACACACACACACACACACACACACACACACACACACACACACACACACACACACACACACACACACACACACACACACACACACATACACAAACACACACACACACAAACACACACACAAGACTGTTATTCTTTGTAAAAGTGAACAACAAAGAGATAGCGATCTCATCAGTGTACACAGAGGCAACTCGACTGTTTGTCCTTTCCGTGGGAGGCACTTTCGTACAGCTGAGGTTTCCAACATTTATAAGTTTCTTCCCATATCTGTGACCACACACCAGTAGAGGGGCACCTCATGGCTGCCGGTTATGAGCTGCGTAAACACTGTGAAGTGGACACGTCTCTCCCACACGAGTTTATGACTCAGGAACAGAATGGTGGAAGGAACCAAATGTGGGTCCTTGTGACGGTTCACACAGCTGGAGACTCTGTGGAGAGACAAGCAGAACCAGAACTACATGACAAGAGTTCACAATGAGAACCAAAGCACCCACCTGGATCCTGCAAAAGAGCTCTCTGTTTTATTACAGAAAGCCTTAACACACAGACACAGACATCCACACACACACAGACAGACAGCCAGCTAGACATATACAACGCACACCGTTATAATCCAGAAGGATGTTCTGTTAAATACAATTAATTCACTATTGTGCTGTACTGTATGTTATAAACAGTAACACACTGTATATATATATATTAATATATACATATTAATACTGTAAACAACACGTTTAAAGTCAAAGCTAATTTCCTTGCCTTGAAGAAATTAACAAAGTGCTTTGTGAAATAACGTACTGAAACTGTACTTTTTAAAAGCATGCTTACTTTCAGAACTATTAAGGGAATATGTGTATCTCACAATATGTAAAATTATATATACAGTATGTATATCTACCTATGGATCTTAGTTCAGGAACAATCACCCAGGCGCAATTTGAAACCTCCCTTTTGTGATTTATTGCAGTTTTAGAGGTTAAACGTAGAAGCACGTTCTGAAGGTTCCCTGCTGGTTTAAATAAAGAAAAAGGAGAAGTAATTGGAACTAGAGTGTAGCTACAAACAAGTTCTCTCTCCCTCCCACTTTCTGCCTCTTTTCTATCCTCAAGCTTCAAATTTACAGTTTGAGTGGCAGAGAAAAAAAAAATTCAAGATCTTTCAATTACCGCTTCTCCTTTTTTCCCTCCCCTTCCCTCCACCCCCCCATCTTTCTCTTCTTTTTTCACATTTAAATTGGATGTGATCTCGGAGGAAATAGTTATCATTTTAATGACAGTCTCCATTCATTAAAACTCTCATTCTCTTACCCCCTCCTCGCTCCCGAGGGCCTCGGGATGAGAAGCAGATTCGGAGAGAGAGAGGCTCCGTTCAATTACCTCTGTGCTGGACCTCTTCCTCCGCTGGGCCCCCGGGTGTGTGTGGCCCCCGTAATCCCGGTCCATGCGAGCCAAGCCCAGGTGTCTGAGGGAGAGGAAGATGGTGAGGGAGCGGGGGTTGGGTGGGGGTGTACCAAGCAGCGCTCCATCTTCTAGGGTTTATTTAACATGGAAAAGGAGAGGAGGTGAGGAAATACTTGAAAAAAAAGGAGAGAAAAAACCACGTTGAAACGAAAGAACACTCGTGAACGTATTTACTTCCTGAAAGCGATATCTACCGACACTGAGAGAGAACAATTCCGACACGTCACCCTGAGGTTGAGGCGTGCAGCGTTTATTTTATGTTCCGACGGAGATGTCAGCAGGAGAGATAACAGTGTACACGTGTATATTATGACAGACAGTTTTTCTACAACGTGTGAGATTTAAATGGTTTATTTTTCTGGCCATGGTCTCGTTGACGGCATGTATGTGAAAGACTGTTATATGGCTTCAGTAAAGGAGAAAAAAAAGAAAGAGTTGATGAATAAATAAATAAATAAAAGTCACTGCGTTTTAGTCTTCCTGGGCCTCATTAATGGAGGCTAATCAAGAAATTTCAAAGAGAATATATGATCACAAATCAAGGATATTAGGCACACACACACATACACACACACACACACACACACACACACACACACACACACACACACACACACACACACACACACACACATACACACAACACACAAAGTCTTCATTCGTTTGTTCCTTTAAATTTCTTCCAAAAAATGGCGCCCATTAAATTAATTGCAAACAGCTCTGATCCCTGTGATTTGCATCTTAAGGCACATCTTTAAGTTTGCAAATGTGTTCCTTTTTGTAAACAATACCAAGCAGCAGATTTTTTTCTGTATCTCACCTGAGGGGCAACAAAACAACATCATTTAAACAGGAGAAGAAACAACATTTGATCAGGGACTAATCACAAATTTTACTCTACAATGCTTTTAATATTTCAAGTTCCTAAGCAATATGCAAATGGAACCCACATTAATCGTATCATACATTAGGCAGTCGAGGCACACTCAGTTTCAGAGATCAGCTTTATTCATTGTGTAATTAGGACCCAAATGTTAATGAATTATGCTAATTCAGAACAATTAGCATATAATATTGAAGACAATCAACAATTAGCATATGCTATTGAAGACAATCAAAAGCGCAGCATTCCCATATGGGCCTTGCACCTAGCACATACTGTAGGAGGTGGGTGTGTGTGTGTGTGTGTGTGTGTGTGTGTGTGTGTATATGTGTGTGCAGTGTGTGTGTATTTGTGTGTGTGTGTGAGGGAAATGTGATTTTTAGGGTGGAGAGGGACTCTGCTGTAGGTTTGCTTTGCTTGCTCTCCCTCAACACCCCCCCCCCCCCCACACACACACACACACACACACACACACACACACACACACCTACCCCTCTTGGTTTGCCAGGGTGAAGGACGGCGCAACAGTGAGCTCTGTGAACTAGCGCGCGGCAAAGCGTGGTGTGCATTAAACACTGCGCGTCGGGGACCAGGGGTGCAGGTCTGCAGACGGGGAGGCAAGCCAGCCAGCCTCCTACACAGTGAGGAGCAGCAGGATTCTTCAGCGTCTTAGGAGAGCGGGGAGGAATAATAAGCCCATTCATGCTTTCATTATGGATGCATGGTCTTTTCATGTCAGCGTGCTGCTCAAGGTTGTGACACTTTCTCCAGAGCGAACAAGAAGACAAGCAGAGCTTTTGGTTTATAACATCACTGAACTTGCTGTAAATACAGACACACAAATAATAAAATGACCCATACTCAAAAAATACTGCCTGTCTAGGTGTAAATAATACATACAGAAAGAGAATACGCACAGCTTGAGAAGAGCTATTTCAGAAAAGGATAATATGTCTCTCAAAAATAAGTTCCAGCCTAAGTCATTTTAGCCATCATCCCCTAAATCACAGTTTTTTCTGAGACATTTTTTTTGTGGTTTTGAGCTTGTTTACTCGGCTTCTTTGTTGGCAGGAGTTGTGTTTTCTGCCGAGAGCCAGGGCAGGTGCCGCCAGGTGTGCTGGCATGCTTGTGGAGAATGTGTGTGTGTGTGTGTGTGTGTCTGTGAGTGTGTGTGTGTGTGTGGACAGTGTGTGTTGCCAGCAGGGCTGGGCAGAGCTGGCCCCTCTCCTGGGGGGTTGCTGCCCAGTACAGGACCAAGAGCCTGTGGGTATACAGGGGAGAACAGAGCAGAGCTGTGTTGTGCAATGCTGTTGCTGCTTCTCTGATGCACTCTGTGTTCACTCTCACTGGTATCTAGAGAGAGGGAGAGAGAGAGAGGGAGAGAGAGAGAGAGAGAGAGTGAGAGAGAGAAAGTCTGTGCCTGTGATACCCTTGCAAATGTTGTCCTTGCTGTGTGCCAACATCTACCTTGTTGTAGTGCTACCGCACTCTTTCCTAATGAGCACCTCTGCTAAACAGTCTGGTTTGTGTTTGTTTGGCAAGATGTGTCCTTTGTCTTTTTGCTTGCTTATTCAACAATTTTCTGTGAGGCGCTTTACTACTCTAATCCAACATGGATCTGAAGTGTGTGTCGAGCTTAGCTGTGTTTTGGTTGTGCAGGGTGCTCTACTGTTCTATATCCTGCCTCTGCTGTGCTATGTTGTGCTGTGCCCGGTTAAATCCTGCCTTGTCTTGGTGCTGTGCTGTGCCGTGCCATGCCGTGCCGTGCTGTGCTGTGCCGTGCCGTGCCGTGCTGTGCCATGCCAGGTAAAACTCTGCCTTGTCTGGTGCTGTGCTGTGCTTTGCTTTGCTTTGCTGTGCTTTGCTGTGCTGTGCTGTGATGTGCTGTGCTGTGCTGTGCTGTGCTGTGCTGTGCTGTGCTGTGCTGTGCTGTGCTGTGCTGTGCTGTGCCATGCCAGGTTAAACCCTGCCTTGTCTGGTGCTTTGCTGTGCTGTGCTCCTCAGTCCTGGTCGCCCATTTGGAACTTATTACGGCGGTGGGGCGGAGGCGAGGCCCCGACTCCCCGGCTCCCAGACCCCAGGGGCCCTGCTCTGTCTGAGCTCATTTGCAGAGTGTCCTTTCCCACTGACAGCCCTCTAATTCGCATTTGAATTTAGGTCACATTGATCTGGGCCCTCGTCCAAGGCCTGACTCCCAGCGGACCCCCCGGCCAAGCGAACACGCACAAACACACACACACACACACACAACAGCTCTCTCTCTCTCTCTCTCACACACACACACACACACACACGCACACACACACACACTCACACATACAGTCACACACACACACACACACATGCTCACTCATACAGTCACACACACACACACACACACACACACATGCTCTCACATACAGTCACAGGCACATACATTCATCCCCCCCTGCTTTCTCACCGGCCCTGCCCTGCGCTCTGGTCAAGGATGAGGGAGGCGAAAGTTTAGCTGAGAAACAGCCTGCAGCGCTGCGGGTGTGACATTTCTGACGGTTTGGCCTTGGTGGGTGGGGGTGGGTGGGTGGTGGGGGCATTTAGTTGTGGGGTAGGCAAGGCTGGGCCGGACCAGGCCTAGGGTGTGGCGAATAATATGGGGGGGCGGGGGGAGCTGTGAGTCTCAGGCCACAGAGGGGCAAGAAAGACCCGCTGAGGGGCAAATGGGTGTGAGCACATAGAGCTTTGGCTCTTCTGCTCATAGTTTACAAAGGTCATGAATAGGAAATATATGTGTTTGTTTGTGCCATATGTTTGTGTATGCCATACTTGTGTGTTTGTGCATAAATAATGAACTGCTAATTCAATACCTAGAAAGTAGTGTGGTAGCACACTTGGATTCCTCCATCGAAATAAATAAATAAAAGGGGTGAAAAAGGATAAAAATGGTATTTTTTCAGTGAAACAAGGTTCCGTCAAACTATTGGAGGAGGGATATATCTCTGAGATGAGGCTGGATAAATTAATGTATCCCTGTTGCATAATGACTTCAGAAAAGCCCTGGAAGAAAATAATTAAACAGTGATGTATTACTGGGATATCGGGCTTCTACTGTAGGCTTTACCACCAAATCTCAGACACCAATAAACACATTACTACCTTACAAACAGGACAAAAACCAACATTATCATTAATATTTACAAGTATTACTTTCACACATACAAAGGAGTTCTAGACTCCAACCCCCTCATCCCCTCTCCTCCCTCTTTCTTTTTCCGGAAGGTTCCCCTGACAATACGGCACAGCAGACTTTGGTGAGGTTTTTTTATGAGTTTTGCAGATATGCGGCGGAGGCTTCGACCCCACCAGCGTGGGTGCTTCACATCTCTCAAGAACTCAATTAATCACAACGTTTAAAATAAATAAATTAAAGGCGTCCCGTTCTGCTGCTGAGGCAGCTGCCTCCTCACGGCCCGCTCCTGGGAGACCAAATTAAGCCACAGAATGTATATCTAATATACTGGCCCACTAATGATACGCGTTAAAAAGTGCGGCTATGTAGGCACAGCTTAAAAATTACACGGGTCATTACGACAAATTGAAACTAAGATTTATCTGCTGCCAAATAAGTGCATAATTTGTTTTACCTGGTATTCATGGGAGCCACATAATTAAACATGAAAAGAGAAAGAGAAAGAGAACGAGAGAAAGAGAGAGACACAGAGAGAAGACCAAGTGCTCTCCAGCGAGAAGGTGATGCTGGCGTCTCAGTGGTAGAGCAGGGGAAGGGGGGCTTGGAGGGCTCTGTGTACTGCGGCAAGCTCGTTGTTGTCTGTTTGAAAAATGCTGTGCAGTAATTGAGAGGGAGGAGGACACTCGAGCCACACAAGGTGTATTAGTTTATCACACAGTCTATTGCAACAGACATGTTACATCATGGCAGATCACTCTGAGCAGGATTTAGAGCTTTAAACTGTCACTGTCAGTGGTATCCCCCCCACCCCCTACTTTATACCAAATACCCTTATTACAATGTACTTAAGTATGTAATTAATAATGCTATGGGCATTTGAAGGACGTACTAGTACATATAAGAACCATTACAAGCAGCCTGATGAAAATGGCAAGAAGGCCCTATAAGGATATGTTCTTACAAGAGAAGTACATTGTTGTTATCAATTAATGAAGCAATAATAACGCTGTGCCTAAGGACACAATGATAAATGCTCCCTAAAAAAACAGAACAGGTTGGTAATAAAAAAGAGTGACAGCTCTGATGCCTGTGGAAAGGAAAAGTCTTTGGTTAACTGCTATTTTTGACTTTTCATGGGGATTTTATAGAAATGTGTGTTTTTTTGTGTCCATGTGTTCATACATATGTGTGTGTGTACATGTTAGATTTCAGTTTCCCAGTTAGTGTAACCCATACTACTTGCATTCTGAGCACCTATTCAGTATTTGAGTATCTGGGTATTTGGGTTCAGGTTAAGCAGAATAAAAGCAAATGGATATCTTACTACAAAACAGTGATGGGGGGGGGGGGGGCGGTTAAAGGAAACATCTGCATTTTAATAGATTTTTTTTACCCATGTCTTTCAACATCATTAACTTTATTACTTTGGACACTCCTGTTGCAAAAACAATTCAGCATAATCATTTGCAGTGCAACTCCCCGGTGCAGATGCAAATCCTCTGCCTGCACTTCCCTGCCTAGCAATTACTGAAGGACCACAGATGCAGACTTCCATCCGCTTAAAGTAGATGCAGCAAATAATGTGATTACTCAGTCATTACTTATTGGAGTGCATTCATTACGGGCAAAGACCAAAATCTGGGCATTGTTGACAATGCCTTGGCAGTGCCCAAGATGTAATGGGTTGTCGGGAACATAATGCCCATAATTTCGTGTCGGCAGTTCAAGACCATCTCCCTGATCCGCAGAGGAGATTCAAAATGAATACAATTAATTTATTATGCAAGCGGAATCCTAATGTGTGGACTTAAAGCAGGGGGCCATTAAAATGAAACTGAGGTATTTACTTTTCCAGGTGGGGGAATGGCAGCGCGGAACAGAGACTGTCACATTGCTCCCACTGGCAGATCTGTGCAGATTATGGGGACTGATTGCAGACACACACACACACACGCCAAACAGACACACACACACACACACACACACACACTCACGCAAGGGGATGATTCTGTGGATCCACCTTCCACTCGTGCACAGGGCCCTGCTGGAGGGGGGGGGGGCGGATTGGTGAGGGGGGTGGGGGTGTAGTATCTTCGTCGTGGTGGTCTTCTGTGCAATCACCAGACACATTTGCGGAATCATGATCGTTAAGTGGCAGATGAATCTGCCAGTCACATATTAGGCGGTTGTGACTGTACTGGGCGTCGGAACAGTGGAATTGTGCACAAGAGGATAGGGGAGGAAGAGACAGAGTGGCGTTTGGAGCTAGCTGCTAGCTGCTAGCACGCCACAAGAGGTTTCCTCACTGATACATTCATGCACCGCCTGGACTACACTGAACAGCTAATAATCGACCTCAGCCGCTGCGTTCGTCAGGTTGTTCTACTGTTACGTAATGTCGGATTGTTTCATGAAACTGCACTCAATATGGAATTGAATGTGACTTGATTTGTGATACTGTATACTGTTTTTGTCATTGGCTGGGTACAGGTTTTTAAACTGCTTTACATAACAACTGTTTAGCATTACCTTTAAGCTGAAACCATCTGCAAATATTCAAATAGGCAGGCTATAATATAGGGACCAATTTAATTCAGCAATTTGCCGCAATATGTTAATGTAGGAAGAAAAGGGGATTAATCCCTAAATGTATTCAATCAAATGAAATGAAATAACATATATTTGAAAGTGTAATTTTTAACACACATTATTATTTCAATCCTGGTAATTGAAACTGCAATCGCGGCAACTTGTATTAAATTAAATTGTGGTGAAATAGCACCTTTGGTTTGCCAAGGCTGACTGAGCCCTTGCATCAAATGAATTTAATTATTCCTGTAGCCCATATATTATTAATCATCTATATTGATTTCTGAACTCCCATGCCGCTTGTGGATATGCAAATTCCTCCGCTGCAATATTGGGATGGGTTCATTTGCATGGGAGGCTATTATTATTTTATAAGTAAATTTTAATGTGGACTCAATTAAAACTCAGTGAGTGGAACAGTTAAATTGGTCTAAGGTATAGGCTGATGTGATACACCCACGCAGAGGGCCAGGATATATCAATTAGTAAAGATCAAACTTTGGGCTCATCTGTGAAGAAAATGAGAAAACGGCTCATGGAAAAGAGAATGCTTTGGTGCCATGTTTCCCTTCTGCAAAGTCAGACCGCTGTCAAAATATTTTGGAAATAAAACAATCCCTCTTCCCCAATGATAAAAAGGACACAAGGTCATAAGGTGTCTAGGTCCCCAAATCTTTTTTGAAAGGTGTATCGTGATCTTACAGTGATTTCCTGAGCCGTCTCAATTTAAAAAATAGATAGGTCTGGAAGGAGTCCAAATGGGACTGCTGAAGGCAGTACAGTGCTGCTGGAGGAAATTGATCTCATTTAATGAACTTTTGTAATTGACATGATAATCAAAAACATTAATCTCGACGGCGCACCACATGCCATTGTGCTCAACGCATTAGGATGAATACATTTACCGTACATTCAATAACTGCGAAAAAAGCCGTCCTTTCAGTGCCATGTAGAAGTGTTCCGGCAACCTGTCCTTTTTTTCCTCTTGGTTCTTTTAAGCGTGGGATACTATAGTCCTTAGCAGCGCTAATGTGACCTTTTAAAAGCCATTCATTACAGGAACAAGCCTCCTGACACCAGGAAGTGGGTCCTCGGCGATGATCAGTGGGCTGATTCTCCTCAGATAGCACTCAGGCGCTAGGGATTGCTGTGAATGGGGTCCCTATTATGGCGCCTAATTGTGGACAGAAAGGAAAACAGATTAAGCACTTTATGGTGATCTTTATCTACCGAGGGTCAAACTTTGAACAGAGCTTTATTTTTCCTCTCTCCTTCTCTCGCCCTCTCCCTCTTCCTCTCCCTCTCCCTCTCCCTCTCCCTCTACCTGTGTGTGTGTGTGTGTGTGTGTGTGTGTGTGTTTCTTTCATGTGTTAAATACGGAATTGAACATATGGGATAAGGGAAACATAGACCTAAATTGGTTCATGCAGATAGATATTAACAAAGAACACCTACTTCCTTTTACCATTAGGTCGCTTTCCTTACTAGGCATCTTGCAACAACCTTATCAAAACAAATGCATCTACACAGCCGTTGATGGGGGAACAAATATTAATATTATAAGATACAACACAAATAATATTATACTGGTCTCAATGAATTTGACTTGTTGTGACATCAATGTATTGATGAAATTATTCATCTTGACTGATCTTGTTTTGTGTTTTCTTGAGATTACTTAAAGGTAAGGTAGGCAGTGTAGGCAGAGAAACCAGCAAGAGTAAGCTAGATTTTGAAAGTATTCAAGCAAAACAATCATCCATTGTACACAGATACGTACATACAAGATATGTGTAGATGTAACTACATAGTCTACTAGCTTACACCAATAGTGTAGCTTACGTTAGCGTTGGGATAATACATAAGGTAGATGCAGTGGTGGACAGTAACGAAGTAAATGTAATTCGTTCCTGTACTTAAGTAACATATCTATGTATCTGTACTTTACTCAAGTATTTCTATTTGCTGAGACTTTATACTTTCACTCCACTACATTTCAGTGAAAAATCGTACTTTTTACTCCATTACATTTAGTAAAGCCTCTCGTTCCTTTTCCCCAAAGCGAATCAAATAATGAAAGGTCAGAGTGAGTTCACAATCACACCAATCAGGGATTAGCGCTATTTGCTCTGAAGTCCTTTCGGTTTTGTCAGTTTGGTTCGTTCGTTGAGCGTAAGCGACGTTGAATTCTGCTGCATTTTGAGGCTGTTTTATGCTCAAGCTTAGCCTACGTAACGCTAAATGATGGAAGAAACATACACGATCAACGGAGTTTCTGCTCAGGCTCACATTTAAAAATGCTTGCCTTTTATAAGGGCACAAGAT
This sequence comes from Sprattus sprattus, assembly GCF_963457725.1. Taxonomy (NCBI): domain Eukaryota; kingdom Metazoa; phylum Chordata; class Actinopteri; order Clupeiformes; family Clupeidae; genus Sprattus; species Sprattus sprattus. The sequence goes on along the minus strand of NC_137925.1, from coordinate 22,516,505 downwards.
GTCGCAAACTTTTATCATACAGTTCTTGACTCCCTCGGTAAAGGTATCACTACATACTTCTTTACAGTCTTCGGTGCAGACCGGTATGCTCTGTAATTTTGTGCAACTTCTGCAAAAACTAGTTCCTGTAATGACATTTCTTTTCTTCACGTTTGATCTGAGGTCAAGTGTTTTGTTTTTGTACCTAGGATTGTGTAGGGAGTATCACTGCTAACACTAGTCTTCAGCACAAACTAGCATAACTAGGTCAAGTGTTGTTGTTTTTGTACCTAGGGTTGTGTAGGGAATATCACTGCTAACACTAGTCTCCATCACAAACTATTACAACACCACATTCTCTGATTTTGTGGAACTAGTTCCTGTAATGGTATGTATCATACCGGTACTTTGAAACATAAATATGGAATTATGAGTTTAAGGGTAACACAGACCGACAGATGTGATATAGTTAAGGAGCTTATGTTTAACTAAATGTGCAACTAAGTTACAAATAAATGTAAAATTAAATAATTGTTCTCTTGTATTTCATAACCACTTTGTCTTACCTAATGGCAATAGATAGCTTTCAATGTTTTGTGCTTATACACTTTTAAATAGACAGTAGTAGTTTCATCTTATATCAGTTGATTGACCCCGAGCTTTGATGTGAAAATGATAAAAGGCCATTAGAACCATAATTCATTAAGGTACTTTTACTTTTAATACTTAAGTATATTTGAAGGCAAATACTTTTATACTTCTACTTAAGTGGAAATTCAAAGTGCATACTTCTACTTTTACTGGAGTAATATTTTACACCAGGTATCTATACTTTCACTTAAGTACATAGTTAGTGTACTTCGTCCACCACTGGGTAGATGCATAAAAATGTTTGCTAGCCTCATTGGCAACATAGTTCAGGAAAATAGCAAATTCCCCCCAAAACAAACCAAACCAGGTAATTACATGTCATACAAAAACACAGCCACCATGGCGGCACTTTTCAGGCCCTCCAGTTCCCTCAGTTGGTGCCATCCTTGAAAAGCCACACTAATGCTTCACTTGCTTCATCCAACCTCTTTTGGGTTGTAGCATTTCTACTGCTGTCTTTTGTTGTCAGTGCAAGTTGTTGTAGGCATTAGGTTAGGTGGATATGGCTGCATTTTCTCTGCCATTCTTGTGTGTCTAGCTTGCTAGCTTTAGCTACATGTGTGCTTAGCCTTGTGGAAGACTCTCAAAGGGTGTGCGCAAGTACGCAGGTAGGCAGGTAGACAAGCAGTTGGGCCATCCTTTTGGACAGGCTTTTTACAGCCCTGCGACTGCTACAGATGACAGAATATTTTCTTTTCATTGTCAGAGCATTTGATTTATTAATTTCTGGCGGGAGGTGAAGTGATTTTTAAAGAAATAAAATACAAAAAGCTTCTGAAGTACATAACCTAGCCTTGCTTTAGTTGACGATGTTTACTGAACTACCTGTTTGCCCTGTCTGTATTGCAGGGATTATTAAATAAAATAAATTTTAATATTTCTCTACTGATATGGGGCCGTATTCACAAAGAATCTTAGGGCTAAAAGTAGCTCATAAGTGGCGAATTTAGGAGAAACTCCTAAAAATAATGGGCGTGTCAGTCTTAAATTTAGGACTCCTATTTTTTTTTACTAAGAGCAATTCACAAAATATTGTATCCCTAAAAGTAGCACCTAAGTCTAGGACAGCTTAAAACTCCTCATGAGGACTCCTAAGTCACTAAGACCTATTCACAAAAAGTCTTAAAATGGCTGAAGCCAGACGTAACGTGTTGGAGACAATGAACGATGAATTGTTGAGAAGATATCGTTTAAACCGTGAAGGCATCAACATTTTACTAGAATTAGTGCGGGATGCAATCACGTCTCCAACTATCCGAAACAACCCAATCAGTCCGGAAGTTAAATGTTTGATAACATTAAGATTTTTGGCTACGGGGAAAATGCAACTTTGCAACGCAGACGACTTCAGAATATCGCAATCACCGCACTCTGTAGACCACACATTGTACAACAGTTTATCCGGTTCCCTTTGGACAATCGGCTACTTCAAAGGATCAAGGTCAATTTCATGGCGTTTGCAGGAATGCCCGGTGTCGTGGGTGCCATCGATGGAACACACATTAAAATAATTGCTCCATCCAGAGATGAGGACGTCTTTGTAAACCGCAAAAAGGTACATTCAATTAATACACAGATAGTGTTTGATCCAAATTTCACAATCATGGATATTGTTGCGAAGTGGCCTGGATCTACTCACGATTCGCGCAGTTTAATGGAGAGCGCGGTCTGCGCCAGCTTTTTGAGCGGCACCATGTACCTGCTGGATGCCACTTGGGTGACGTGACAGTGGCCATCCATGCAAGACATGGCTTTTGACACCCTTCCTCAATCCACAACCGGGAGCACAACATGCAAGTATACGCATGAGGCCTATTTTGGTGACACAATACTTTTTGCCGCGACGGCTCTTTTAAAGTCCACTCCGCAATCTCCATCACATTGTGACTGGAGCGCATACCACCGCTTCTCGCAGTCATCGACAGAGCGACACACGGCAGGGAATGAAGCATTTATGTTAACACATATGTCCTCCCATGCCTCACGCATAGTTTGCAGGGTGCTTTAATTATTACTTCTTTGATTTCATGCAATTTCCGTGTTTTTTTCGGCAATTTCTCTTTCTCTTAACGTGCAAAGCGTCATTCTCGTTGGATGCACAAACTTGTCATCATGCGTGTGCATTCTGCTAAGTGCACTGTCCATAACTATTTAATATGACTTAATTTGAAGCCAAGGTTATTCTCTTATTTTCTGTTTATTTAGTGGGATCGTTAGGGGGATGTTAGGACTGAGTTTTTAATGAGAGAGCCTGTCAACAACCAATCACCGTCCTCACCCCTTCTAAACTCGTGCATGAGAAGCGACGTCATCCATAGCAACGGAGTTTTTATCTTAAGCTTAGGAGTTGGTATTATCCTTAGTATGAGTAGGTCTCAGAGCCGTTGTGAATCACTTTTAAGAAATTACTCCTACGTAAAAGGTTTTAGCGCGAGTTAGGAGCACTCCTAGTGGTAAGATAAAAGGCTTTGTGAATACGGCCCATGTGCTATAACTGTAATTTCTGCATGATATCAATGATTTTGAGCATTTTATATTCAAAATTGCTGAATTTCTTCATACGACGGGATAGAAGATAACTTGCTCTTTTCAAAACGGAGCGGCCTCCCGAAAAGCTGTGTGGCTGTGCTACAAGAAACTACCTTTACTGCTTTCCCTGTCTTGTCTTCTCAACGTGTGACAATGTCTATAGCCAAGGATGTCTTGGATGTTTTGGAGAAATTTAAGTGCGTCGAAAAGCCGGTAGCTCAGACTTATGACGGAGCGGCTGTGATGTCTTCAGAGCTTAATGGGGTGCAGGCCAGGATTAAAGAAAAGGTGCCTGAGGCCATGTTTACTCACTATAACGCACACAAATTGAATCTTGTGCTCTTGCATTCAGCAAAATGCATGCCTGAGTGCATTGAATAGTTCTGCAATGTTATCTATTGAATTTAAGTTAAAAAAAAAACATGTGAAATAAACAGTCAAGCCAAGATGGCAATTAGTTTATTTTCCCTAGCTTGTTACTATTAATATCTTATTTGACACTGTGTAAAACTTCAGTTACGCTGGTTGTGTGTTTAGTCAAATGACTTTGTGAAAGTTCGGTTAGCAAGTCAGTTGAGTATTGAGCCGTATAACTTATCATAATTAAAAAAAAAAAACGATCTTTTAAAAGTCCTGGTATTAGACAATAAAACGTATCGTATTTTCGGTTCCGGTCAGATGACAAGTTTTAAACCATAAACATATATACATGTCTATTTTTAAACCAACTTAAGACCGGAATGATGTAATCACTTTCTGTTTCTGTGCCTCAACAGCCACGAACCTCACCGTACGTCAAGCATGCAGGTAAGCAGGTAGACAGGCAGTTGGGCCATCCTTTTGGACAGGCTTTTTACAGTCCTGCGACTGCTACAGGTGACAGATTATTTTCTTTTTATTGTCAGAGCATTTGATTTATTCATTGCTGGCGGTAGGTGGTAAGTGATTTTCAAAGAAATATAATACAAAATGCTCCTGAAATACATAGCCTAGCCTTGCTTTAGTTGAGCTTTTACTGAACTACCTGTTTGCCATGTCTGTATTGTTTGTAAGATATATGCTGCAATCATGAGCTCTGTAACTGAATGCAGCCTAATATTCAAGATGATGTTTCATTGTGCTGAATGGAAACAGGTGGTCCCATTTTTCTTTTGCTGTATGAGGGTTATTCTTGATTTGTAGACACTGAGGACGACTTACTGTCACAACATGACTATCGCGTCTGCAGAAACTAAATGGAGAAGAAATCAGCTCACTTGTTTTCCTAATGAAGTGAAGATTTATTTAGTAATTCTCTGAGAGCACATCCCGATGCTGGTACCCAGGTACAGATTTTGAGCCATCATTGGGAACTGCACTGCTATGACTGGTCATTAGGCTTTTTAGTGCGTTCCATGATAAGATGGGATTCTGTGACTCAGTTGTCCCAGCGGTCTGGAGGTGCCACACAATATCCTCTTACGTTTCGATGGGACAGGCGGAGGACACAGGAATCCCTGTCCAAACAAAGCCACACAACAGGATGTGATGTAACAGACATATAATCATCCTGGTCTTCCTGGTTGGATAACGAGGACATGATAACACAAATCTTAAAGATAAGGATGATTCAACAGCAACATGGAAGTACTGGGAGAAGACAGCTAAGCTTAATTAGAAATAAGGAGATGGTGTAATTTCTTACAAGGTGATGTACCAATGTTTTACACTCTTACCAGCCGGGTTCAACACCATCCCTCTTATGAACACTATTACCAGCAGATATCCACAACAACCAGGGCTTGAACCGCCTAAACTCGCCCCTCTTTCATGTTAATATTGAGGGGTGGCACGGCACTATCTGCAGGCCCGTGGGCAGGCGCCGGGCCGGGCATAAAGCCGGGGAACAGACAGTGAGATCAGACAGCCGGACTCCCCCCCCCTTTCACTGGGTTCTCTTTAAAGTCAAAGCACAGGAGCCAACAGGCTGACAGGTCTGGCCTCTGTCTTATCACTGGCAACTTCCTGGAGCAAGGGGTGCTTGTTTACGATTGGCGAGGGAGTGGGGAGAGCGGGATGGGGAGGGGGGTGGTGGGGGTTGGTCACTTGTTCCAGAGAGTCACAAAGGCAAAGAGAAGCTACTGGACACTCCTGAGGGACATGTCGGCACTGGTGGTGGAGAGGGCTCAGGGGAGGTATGAAACGTTCTTCCCTTAGGATAGATCTGCTCCGTCCAAGATGTCCATTCACATACTACTTTCACTGTCAATGCTTTTGCAGCTAGAAAAGTGCAGTGCCATCTCCACTTTATCTTTAGTAACTTAGCGTACCTTTTCTTTAGTGGGCTGCCTCTTTAAAATCTGTGTGTTACTGAAGGATGGAGTGAGTGAATGAGAGAGAGAGAGAGAGAAAAGGAGGGTTGGAGGGACACAGAGAAAAAAAGACATGCACCGGACATCGGCTGACAGAGCATAAAAATTATACACACATTTGTCATCAGCAACATATTGAAAATCCACATGGAGACCCAGAGTTGGCTGCAGCAGTGCACAGAGTAATCTATGACCATTCCAGAAGGGCCTCAGGGAGGTCTGCCGTCACAGAGCGAAACCCAGGGTCGGCTCCACATCTCCCAAATAACCCACAATGCCACTGGGCAAAAGGCCCCTGCTCGCTATCCTCCCGGGAGCCACTGCTGGTAGGAGGGAATTCCATGTCCGCCGTAATTCTCACATCATTGGCAGTGGGAATAGTGGGGCTGAGCCAAGACAATCCTGATATCTTCCCTTTGACCTTCAGCTGGCAGGATCCAGTATCAGAAGCCAGGGAGGGAAAAAAGTCAGGCTGCCATTCCCCTTGAATGATACCTCTGTGATTTACAAGGGGGTCAAAGGGTACAGATGACCCTGGCCCAAGCTCAAGAGTGGTCCATGAAAGGGCTATAGTTGGCCCTGAAATGGGATCAAGTACGACAATGTACTTACTGACTTAAACAACTGACAATTACAGTTTATGTGTATTTACAATTGTGTATTTACATGTTGAAAATGTGTTGTCATTTGATACCCCACCCACTGCTGATATTGTGACAATGGTGCTGTTGGAACATTTGGCCAATCAGATGAGGCCATGAACTGTTGGCTAAATCAAAATGTTAAGTCACCAACAATCAGGGGCTCAAAAAAGATAAGCCAGAGTAAAAATAGATTAAGAAAATGAAATGAGCAGAGGTAAAAGCCAGATTCCCATCAAAAAGAGACAGGCGAGTTTAAGCAAAGTTAGCAAAATCACTTAACTGGGTAACACTTTGCATAGTCCACCTACAGAGACTTCAAAAACCCAGACTACAGATGGTTTGTTTAAATTAAAATGCAGTCTTTCTAATTGTTAACTGAACTTCACCTTAACCATACCCAATCCTTTAACCTAACCTTTAACCATGACTTGTAGTTCACAAAGTATCAACGCATAGTTTGTTTCTAATCTTAGCATCTGTAGATAGTCTATTTGGGTGTGAGACCGAACACGGCTGCATTGCTGCACTGCTTGCAAGAAACACATGGTTAGGCCTAAACTAAAGTCAGCAAGAAAATAATCGGACTGTTCCTATGACATCACCCTCTGTCCTCCCCACTCTAGGTCCACTTCCCCAGCTCCTTCTGCAAACTTGGATTTCGAGTCAGATAGAGATGAGGCAGCACAGTCAAGTAAACTGAATAAAATGTTTAGTTCTGCACACAGTTCGACCAATACTTTGATTAATGTATCCCTCAAGATTGTATTTGATGGTACATTTATTTGTTCACCCATGATTTGCTCTCATGATTTCATGCCTTGTAGTAATTTCTTCAATCAATATTATATAACTGTTACAGGCTAATTTGAAAGGATTAAAAAAAGTAGCCAACTTTTGTACTTTATAAACATATTGTAGTATTGAAGAAGACCATTACGAGGGTTGTGTCTGCTGGCTACAAGCCTTTTATTTTAAAAGCATGAAGACAAGGGAACCCATGAGGCAGGTCTAACTTTGACATAACGAAGACACAGAGGGTGACAGATAACGCTCCACTATCACAGGGAACTGCACAGGCATCAGACAGCCATAAACGCAGACGAAATGATAACAGGCACACATGCTAACATAAGACACGAAAAGAAGACAAGAGCTACATTCTAATTTGGAACAATTAGCATGAACAAACTCAGTCGTGGCATGCCGGGAGCTCCCCACAGTCTTTTACTTACGTAATACTTAAGCTTCCATCACCCCCTGCACATTACAGTATTGAGTATATGTATGCAAAACAGAGCATGGCCTGGATGGGTTTATAACACTGGATTTGGAAATGGTTATTAGAGACCTTATTTTTGTCACAAGGCTATTGGCCAAGAACTTATTTGAAATTGACGCTGTTGGCATTAGTAAAGGGTGAGTAGGGAGTGACTGTGGATGAGGGGCCCAAATTGGAAAATGTTGTCCCCCTCTCCATAACTCCTAATGGCTGGCCTGGGTTACATGCTCAGGGCTGGGCCTGTGGTGTTCAGAAAAAAAACACAAGATGAACATGGAGGAATAAAGGAAGAAGAAAAAACTAAAAGATGAATCCCATCTTGGGTAATACATGATTTTGATGGTGTGGGGGGGGGGGGGGGGAGTGTGTCTGCACACGGGGACACATACAGTAAAGATCCTGGGTGGGATTGTCCCTCATGTTGGGCTGGAATGTCGAAGCTCAATAAAGAAGTGTATGCTAATGTGTTCCAGATGTGGGAATACTTTGGGAAGTCACATCCTTCCCCTCGCTCTTTTTTTCGTCACTTCAGAACTGAGTTTTGGCAAACGTGGGACATTACATTACCTTCTGGCATTTTGGACGTTAGTCAGGCCATGTCAAGACAGTTTCCATATCATATCATATCATATCAGGGACTGTTAGCTTTTTTCTCATGTGCTGATGTTTGTACATTAAACAGATAAACACCCCCTGAAAGGCAAAAAATGCATAGGAGAGGACATTTTCTTTGTCATTACTTTCTCATTTTCCCCACAATGTTATTGTTACATGTTTTGAATTGGCAGAGATACATTTTCCCTCCCAGATTTTTGGAACATGCAGATATTTTTTCCTGTCATTGCAATTCTTGTTTTTCCTCCATTTTTTTTAAATCTCCCTCAGTCTCTCTCTCTCTCTCTCTCTCTCTCTCTCTCTCTGTCTTTCCTTACTCCTATCCCTATCTCTCTCCTGCCTCTCCCCCTTTTCTTTCTCTCCCACATTGTTCTGCGCCTGTGTTTCTCATATCGTCTCATGTGGTCTCGCCCTGAGACGCTTTAACTGACGTGCCATTTCCGCTCTGCTCCTCCGTCCAACCCTTCTAGGCTCCAGCTAAAGTAGGTGTGTCCTGTAGCCTTCAAAGACGTATGTGTGTGTGTGTGTGTGTGTGTGTGTGTTGTGTAGGTGTGTCCCGTAGCCTTCAAAGACGTATGTGTGTACACCCACATGACATGGGAGTATTGGAGAATTACGTCGTTCGTAAAATAACACCTCCAGTACTTCATGACACGATCGAGAAAACAACACTACACTATTGAAACCGTGCCTCTCCTACTCTTTGGAAAAGCAGGCGAGTTGTACACAATGTTGAGTGGAATTAAGATGAGTTGTACATGATATGCAAGATGCTTTTAACGGGCCAGTGAATTGCTTCACGCTTCGTTGTTCCTAGTTGTCTGCACCTAACCTCAGCTTGGAAATTTATGTGAACTTTGTAGTTCTTTGGCAGAGCACTTCTCCGTTGAAGTAAGGACACCATGCAACCTGCAACCCCTAAAACATCTTGACTACCATGTTGACTTTTCTGATGTTCGTCACTGTAAATCTAAACACACCCAATTGCCGCCAACTGATCCAAGCCACCCTATTGACTTAGCGAGTGGTATGGTCCACCTTAGTAGGTCCAGACCTTCACCTTTTTTTGGCTACGGTGTAAAACTTTACGATCTAATTTGAAATGGAAAAGGCTCTGAAGTGAGCTCGCAATTTTCACAGGCCAAATTGTAATCCCAGAACATCCCCTTTTCCACCCTGTGAGAAGCAAAAAAAGAAAAGTTAAAAAAAAGCTTGCCTCTGTTCTTGGGACTTTGCTATTGAGTTTCACAGGAATGGTTGAGCTGCAAGGACCGTCCTCAGAACATATGGATAAGTTTGGAAGTCTCCCGCTCATGGACAAACAATAAGGAAAAGCCTGTGCATAGTCCATTAATTTTCTCTTCTTTTTTTTCAATAAGTAAACTTTAAGTATTCGTGAAATGAGCACTAAAGCCTCTTTAACAGTGTTTTCACAGCTGGCTGGAGTTCTCCCCCTGCTCGGCAATAAAGGTTCTTCCTGAATGAACATTAACATGGGAAGCCAGTAACATCATACTTGGCAGGGTTGCCTCGCCACTAAACACCTTGTGAACCCAGCACTTAGCCGAGTCCGCGGAGGAGAAATCTGCAAGCCATTGAGCCCTGTGCTTTTGCTGGTAGCCTTCGACATTTAACGGGTGACATATGGATATTTAATCATATTCGTCTCTGGCCTCCCCCACCTTCCTTCTCTTCCTCCCAAACTTCTCTCTTTCTCTTTCTCTGTCCCTCACTCTCTCTCTCTCTCTCTCTCAAACACCCCTCTGTTTCTCCTTTGACTCCCCCCCTCCTTTACGTTCTCTCTCCCTCTTTCCTCCTCCTCCACTTCTCCCTCGCCCCCCATTCCACCCCCTTTCAATCTCTCCTACTTCCTCTCTCACTCTCTCTATCACCCTCTCTCTCTCCACTCACTCTCTCACTCACTCCCTCTCTGGCTGCAGTTGTTTTTTCCTAATGGGGAGGAGGGTGAAACACTGAAATCTTGGACTTGTGCTGTTGGATTGTCTCTGGCTGGTGGATTGATAGCCTCGACTGTTAACAGTCATGTAAAACAGAGCTGGATCTGTGCGGAGCCAGATGAGGAGGAGGAGTGTTGGGAGGAGAGGGATTCACTGTCCATGGCAGCTCAGGAAACACAGTGGAAGGAGACGATCATCTCCCATCTGGGTCCTTTTGGAACTTCAACAAGCCACATGACACACCTAGAGTTACACACAGTCCATAAGGCTTAGCTCTTCTTTAGTGTGTGTGTGTGTGTGTGTGTGTGTGTGTGTGTGTGTGTGTGTGTGTGTGTGTGTGTGTGTGTGTGTGTGTGTGTGTGTGTGAGAGTAAGTGAGAGAGAGTGTGTGTGTGTGTGTGTGTGTGCTCACTTCTCAGAGTGTTTTGATGGAACTCCAAAGCTACAGAAAGCTCCCTTGATCCCAATGAGCTCTCATTAAAAAATCATTAAATCATTAAAATGCACCAGCCTTCCAAAACAGTAAAAATGAAAAAAAAAAAGAGTCAGGGAAGTGACCCAAACATCCGTATAAAAGCCAATCACCGTCAATGTGCCCGACATGTCATGGATTTTTTACCTTTTTTTTTCTTTTTGGAGGGGGTTGTTTTTTATGGTTTACCAAATTATCTGCAGCCAAGCATGTCTTTCTTTTAAAAACACACATATTAAGATAGTAGCCTGAAACCAGCCCCTGGGAAAGTGTGCGTGGCGTTTGCTGTTTCTCATTTCCTCTCGCCCCTTCACTCTGGGTTGTGTCTGTCAGTGGGAGTTCTCTGAAACAAGACCCCCTGTTTTTTTTCTTTCCTTTCCTTTCCCTCTCCTTGCCTTGCCTTTTTCTTTCTCTCTCTCTTTTCTTTCCTCTGTTTCTCAGTGAGACTGCGACTGTCCCGCCTCCCAACACCCCCCGGACCCCCATCACCAACACCACCGCTACCCCCACCTCCGTAAGCCGCCTGGCCTGCTGGCCGTTACTGTAAACCCCTGCAGATGGAGGAGAGTGATTATACCTGTCTCGCACAATCTCTACCTGTGTCCATCTCCGCCGTGGCCCCAGCCACGAGAGCCGAGCCAGCTCCCCTATGCGCAGCCAAGAAAAACAAGCGCCCTGGGTATTTGTGATTAATACTCGTCCCCCCTGCCTGCCTATTGTTGATGGCCCTATTTCCGTTACGCCCGCTCCCCCTCTTCGACAGCAGGTTAATCGGTGATTAATAAAAGCGGCTGAAAGGTGACACGCCGCTTTTGGACTGCGCTCAAAAAGCCATTAAATTCCATTAGATCGGGCGGAGGTGGGCTGCTGGGCCTGTTGGTTTGGGCTCCATTTTAGATCGTTTTTTTTTTTTTTTGTGGTGGCAGTTCGCTGGAGTTCTGAGCCAGAGAGAGAGAGTTGAGTCACGGGTCTGAGGGGGGTCTCCGTGGTGATATTCTGGTTCTGATGCATGATGGAGAATGTGGTAGGAGTGTGTGTGTGTGTATGTGTTTGTGTATGAGTGTGTTTAAGTGTGTGTGCGTACTCGTGTTAGCGTGTGTATGCGTCTTTGTGTTTGTCTATGTGTGTGTGTGTGTGTGTATGTGTAACTCTTGTGTGTTCGTTCGCACTCGTGTTTGTGTGTGTTCGTGCGCACTCGTGTTTGTGTGTGTATGCGCCAGTGTGTGTGTATTTGTGTGTGTGTGTGTGTGTATGTGTGTCCAGAACACAAGGGGGGAAAGAACTACTTAATCGACTCTGGCACCCTTCCTTAGAGACTCCTCTCTGTTACTCTGGCAGTCCCTGTTGGCTCTGATGACCATTCTATAGACAAACACCAACTGCAGTCAAACCCAGCATCACCACCACACCACACCACACCACACCGCCGCCGCCACCCTTCCAGACACGCTCGGCCCTGGCATCAAAGTGGCAGTGACGGGTCTTGTGAATGAGGCTGGCTGGGAGGAGAGAGGACACTCCAGGCGGTCCTGTCGTCTCTCTCTTCTGGGGACGTGAGGTACATGCAGAGGCTGTTAGAGCAGGGAGAGATAACAAAGAGCACCGACAGGAAGAGAGGGGTGGAGAGAGAAGGAGAGATAGAGAGAGAGAGAGAGAGAGGGGCGGGGGGAGATAGTGTCCTGAGACCACAGTGGCTTCAGTCCCTCTTGCGCAGAAATCCTGAGCTGCTGCCACCTCGGCACGGATATCTTGGCAAACGCTCCAGCGCTGGGCGCTTTCAGAGGAGCCCAGGAATATAGCCACAGTCCTGTGCAGTGCCAGTGTACCCCACCACCCCCATCCTCACCCCCTCAAACAACCACACACTCCTCACCCCACCGCCACTACCCCAGTCTGTGCTGATGGTACAGAAACAACTGTGGATCTCCTGCTCACCATCCCGACATTTGCCAATTAAAATGAAACATGAGTGGCCTGGACGGGAGAAAAACAGCAGGGGGGGGGGGAGAACGTGGCAAAAAAAAGATGGAGCGAAAAAAAGAATTGGTTCCAGGCCTACATTTTGGGCCTCGCTCACTGGAACAAAAAGAAAGGGCGCAAGATTTACACTTGAGAGGAAAGCACATCACTGCAGTTAGGATGATGGATTTTTGACTGTGCAACAGCTGAAAAAAAAGAAGAGAGAAGGAAAGAGAGAGAGAGAGAGAGAAGAACACAAGCCATCAAGCAGGCGGATCATAAACGATGTCTAATTTGAGAGATGGGCAAATTGAAAACACTACGGCGGATTTGCCTAATTGTCATCAGATGCAGCTGGCTGAGGTGGCGGCCCTGAGAAGAAGAACCTGCTCTGGGTCTGGGTCTGTGTCTGGCGGTGGCCGGCAGGATGCCAGGTCGCTTCCGCATCGAGCCAAGTTGGCCGTTTGAAGTCGGAGGTAGCAGGGGGGACATAAATCAGAGCTCTGTGAGGGAAGAGCGACAGGGAGGGGCCCTGCACTGGCGAACGCTGGGGTTAAGGTGCTGAACGTCTCTCCTGTGACCTCCCAGCCTGCCCGTCTCACACCCCAGCAGACACACACACACACACACACCCCGCCACACACACACACACACACATACCCCGCCACACACGCCCACGCACACACACGCCCACGCACACACACACACACGCACACAGAGACACAGTCCGCCGGCATACGCTCTCTGAAAGGACCTTTGTGTGGCTGTAGGGATGCGTCTGTGAACTCAGTGGCTCTAATTAGCCTGCCTCTGTCTTATCATCCAACAGAATGTGTTTGATCTGCCTTGAGAGGAAGGGAAGGGAGAAGAGGCTATATTCCTGTCTGGGCATAATTTTAGTCTGGAAAAAATGACTGAACTGCTCACAGTAGGTGGTAAATGCTAAATGTTGCAACACATCAATTTCAGTAATTTATGTATTAATTAATTTATGTATTAATGTATATTTTGTATATTTTGATAGCAAATAATATAAATGTATATTTTGATAGCAAATGAGACTAATGTGTGACTTAACTACAGAAAGTATTGCAACAGTGCTGTATATTTTGATTGGACAGGGCATTGTTGAGAGATTATACTTGGGGCCATTAGACACTTTGAGTGCAACATAAAATATATTTTTTAAAGGAATTATTAATCATTAAAACTATACATTTTTTTATGTTTCTTTGGACTCAAAGATAAGTACTCTGACTCAAAATCCTGAACAAGAACCTTTTGTCGGCAATGTGGTTGGAAAAATTGGAAAGCTAGATTTAGACATTATGACATTTTATTTACATTCTGTTTTTTTAATTTTTTCAAAGACTTTGGTTCATGACTTTGAACTACTTTAAAATGCGTGGCTTAATAAAACAGTGTTGTCTTACGCTCTATATAACAGTAACACTACCAGGTAGTGTAACTTAACCTAAATTCCTCCCTTATTCGTGTGTAATAATTTTACACAGTCCTTTTTCTGTTGCTGAACTTTAATAAACTAATAAAAACAGCACCAAGGTGTCTTTGTAATGCTTCTGTTTTATAGATCTGGATTTCTCCGCAGAAACGTGGGGGTCTCTGAACCACAGCGGCGGCGGGAAATTACACACACTCAGAGCCAAGGCATAAACACCTGCACCATGAGGTGAAGCGCTACCCGTTTCATTAAGCCCAGGGCGTTTCATCCCCACCATCCTGGGTCACGTCCAGCTCCTTTCCTGATACCCACACCCAGAGGTCAACTCGTTAAGGATCATGTTTGCTTTGGCCAGACGTCACTCACTCTCCCTACACTCTCCCCACACTCCCCACCCGAACCCCAGTCCGCCTCCCCTCTCCTCATCCAGGCCACTTCAGCGACACTCAGGCCTGAGCACAGTCGAGGGGAAGCTCAGGGAAAGTCATTTGCCTCGGTCAGCATGGAGACATCAGCGTTTATATAAACACGGCGAGACACGGAGGAATCCTCTGAGCGCCTTCATTCCTGAGCTTTATGAATCAGCCGCATGGATAAAGGTCCCGGAACTTTATTCCGACAGCATGTTTATTAGCCGGGGCCACGGGATGAAAAGGTGTTTAGAATCGTGAGAGTGAATTTGATGTGGATTCCAAATTGCACAGGGTGATTAATAAATAAGTGATGTGCCTCCAACAAAAAATGAATTATTAACTTTTTTTTTTCATTCCCATCAAAAAATCTTAATAAACGATGGCCCAGATATTGAGATGCAGATCCTGGGAAACGAATGACCTGCATCCAAATTTTTAGTGAGTGTGTGTGGGCAAAAGAGAGGTGTGAGTGGAAAAATAAAGACTTGAAAAACCATGTCTTCATGACTGCATTTCCACGGGTCTCCATTCAATTTGTTTTCCAGATTTGACTGCGAAGTATGAATTATCTTATACGTCTATAAATATTGGAGATCACAGCATGGTATATTACTGTGGTGGTCAATCATTCACAAAAGGTTATATTTTTACTCTGATATTACATAAGGTTCACTGGAAACAATATTGTTTCAATACATTTTATTTTGAAGGGCTGACATATATTACATCACATTAAGACAAGTTGTTCAACTGGGTGGCCAGATTTGTTTTAAAGCAAACTTAGCATTTTACAGAAAATATGCCCCACACATTGATGTTTGTGAAACGTTCATAAAAGACATATTAACACATTGTAATAAAGATTTATGAGCTGATTTATTGAAGCCATAAATATCTCATAAATGTTTATCCAGTAATTAGCACATTACTTCATTCCATTGAATTGTTATGGAATAGCAAAGCTCCATGTAGTTCAGTTTTTAAATTGACTGTGGTGCTTTAACTCAAACCTGGCTCTGCTTGGGTTTTTCAAAGTTATGGGAGAGCATGTTGTTCTTTTGTGGTTTTCAGAAACGCAGCCCTCAACCTCACTGCACTTCAGGCAATGGAGGACATGAAAGCTGCTGTTTTGAACCAGGGACCAGGTTACAAGCCTATTTTCATGTGTCAGCAATCACCGTGCTGACGCTATTATTACGCCGGAGGGCAGTTGGCATCTCCCCGTCATCGAAATTGGGCTGGCCCGATGCCCGGTGATATGAAACTATAAACACATTAAGAAACGTGTACTCTTTTGGCCTTCCTGTTGAGAAACTTGCTTCGGTAAATTTCACGGTCCGCCGCCAAATACAAATCAGGCCTGTTACGGGATCGCTTTCGTGTTTACAAAAGAAACGTGTTCTGTCCTCTGGTTCTACCAAGAGCCGACAAGGAATAGTGAAGCAACCAGGCTACTAGTCCCCCCTCCCAAACCTCCCACAGTCCCTTTCCTCCACCCTAACCCTTGGTCTCTGTGACCAGCCAAAAATTGAAGAGAAACACACTCTCTAGCACGGCATATTAGCGACACATTTGTAGCTTTTTTATTTTTTACTGTGGTTCCACCACCCTGAGCGGAACATTTGATTTGGGTCGTTTCAAGAGTGGGGGGGGGGGCTGACATTTTCAAAACACACATCGGCATTCGGTACTATTATTTGTTTCCTTTGTCTCACATATCCATCTCCGTGTTGTACGTATCCGCGAAAGCTCTCCATGACCAGTGGGAGTAAAAAAAAAAGGACTCTAATCCTATTGTCAATCTCTGTTTGACGCAGATGGGATCTCTCCCCAGGATTGCTTAACCTCTGTTCAACAGAGACCCATTGGACACGCTAATTTGCCCCGACTCCGAAGCTCTGAATTCTGGCCACGTCGACAGTAGATGGGGAAAAAAACACCTCCTTTCTCAACTCCATTATTGATGTATTGCCAATCAAACAGACAGGCGTTGAACATCTGAGTCGGCTCTGTTAAGTCAAGCAACCACCATTTGCTTAAGACAGCACTCTACTCTGAGGTGCTGTGCAGTTTTTATCTAGCGTTTGAGTCCATGAGTCCTTTTAAAGTCAAGAAAAACTTACTAGAGGTTATACACTGCCTGAAAAAAATGGAAAAAAGACTCTTTGGCATTCTATATTTTTTTATATTGTATCGACGCTGTGCAGGGTTTGCGGAATCAAGGTGATTTGGTGATCACTCCTGCACAGTAGGAGACGCGTAACTCTTATGAGTCTCATATATCTCCTCTGGCCCACCGCACAGCCCATCCTTAGAGAGAAGGTGACCTGGAATAACAGTAAAAGCCACGAGTCACCTGCAAAAGCCATTCCACCACGCCGCCTCATGATCACAGGCCATCGCAGGACGCGCTTGACGCATATTCTGCTCAGATTTAAGAGCCGACCACCACCACGTGAAGCTCTTCCTCCCTCTCTCCAGAAGAGCTGATGCTGAATGTTCCCATGCCAGTCCATTTTCTGCAGTAGGCCTCAGAAGTATGATTTAGAGACGTTCGGTGAGGGATGAAGACTTATTGAAGTTGCAGGCATCGACAGCACATCACGTGGGGTATTCTGGCATCAGGGTGGCTCGAGGATTGAGAGGACAACTAGGGGGATTCCACTTCCAGAAGAAAGAGGAGAGCTTTGAGGGTTTGTGTGTGTGTGTGTGTGTGTGTGTGTGTGTGTGTGGTGGACAGGGGAGAGAGGTTCTCCCTTCTACCTGCACTCACTCAGACTTTAATGGACCAGAATGAAGGGGCGGGTTGGAGAAGGAGTAGCCCCACTTTTTCCAATTCTTACCACCCACCTCTTCCAACTAGCACATCCAGCCCCCCCCCCACACACACACTTACCAACATCCCCCCACCCCCCTGGCGCGTGCCCCGGCGTGAGGGTGCCAAGTCAGCTCTTTCCAGGCTCCTCCACCCCTCGCCCCCACCACCCCTCGTGTTGAGAAGCAGCACTCCTGTGCCCCAGGGTCGCAACGTGAGGGGGAGTGCTGGTGTGATGTACGGCCGTTTGGGGAGATAAAGCCTGCAGAGCCATCACGATCAGCAGAGTGTATCTGAGTGTGTGTGTGTGTGTGTGTGTGTGTGCGCAAGCACACACGGTCAATGTGTGTTTACTTAAACCTTCCTCGCGCAGTAGAGCATCACAAATGCATCTCCTGTGGTTCCACCTTTCTGCACTTTATAGTTTTTTTTTCAACTTTCAGTGCTGTATTTGTGTATGTGTGTGTGTGTGTGTGTGTGTGTGTGTGTGTGTGTGTGTGTGTGTGTGTGTGTGTGTGTGTGTGTGTGTGTGTGTTGGGGGAGAGTCTGGTGAAGTCTGTCTCAGGTGTGAGCTCATAGTAACTCTTTTTCCGAGAGAGGGAGTCTCATGCTGAACACATCAGGTTAGATTGCATCATCAGCTTCCTAACCTGCAGTACATATATCCTTATCAGGACAAGTAAAACATCCCCCAATCCCCCAAAAAATCTTAAAAGGATCCATTGAAGAAATATTTATATAAATATGATCATAAGAAACTTTGGTTTGTTTGTGTTTTCTTTTTCTTAAATAAATCGATGTTGTGGTTGTTTCAGTATTTGTGACTCAGATATTGTCCCAGTATGATTCTGCGGGGCACAGGGGGAAAGCAGACAGTGGAATGCTATGAGGTACCAAGCTGAAGTCCAGATGTTACTGAGGTTCGCTGGGAGGTGGACTAGGTCATGAACTTCACCTCCTCCCACCCAGGACTCTCAGCAGTGACCCGAGCATGGAAAACACCTTGACTTTGACAGCCAGTGAGAGACAGAGAGAGAGCGAGAGAGAGAGAGAGAGAGAGAGAGAGAGAGAGAGAGATGAAGACAAAGAACAACAAAGACAGAGAAAAAGAAGGAGAAGTAGAATATACATCACCCAGAGTGCAATAGCGACCCACAACCTTCGGCTAATCACCATTATCTATTCTTTAGCTGTAGCTCGGGCCTCCGTGGGAATTGAACATTGGTCGAAGAATTATTTCTCATTGAAATGACTTATGGGCCTTTGCCTCACCAATGCAGATAAAATAATTCACCGACTCAGGCAGTTGCCAAATTGCTTTGACAAGCAGTAGTTAGCAGCGATATCATCATTGACGCGGGTCCTTTGTCTGCAAGACCCGCTGCTAAAAAATCCCGGCCGTTCGATATTTCTCGGTGTCATCCACTTCCTCAGGGCATGGCGGTGGTTTGTGTTTGTGTAAAAGTAAGAAATGATGGTCCTGAGCCCAGTGGGTCAAAACCAGATTGAGATGGCTCTGTTCTCCCCAAACCCCCATTAAAATGTCAGCCGACAAAAGGAGAGAGAGAGAGAGCAGGGTTTCTTTTTTTTCAGCCCTCCCCTCCCAACCCTCTGTGGAGAAATTAAGGGTGGCCTCTTTGCAAGCCATAAATAACAGGTTTTAAACAACAGGGAGTCAAGGAAACCCTCCATCATTGTTGTAATTGCTCCACAAGTGCCGAGTTCTTGTAAAGAAATTAACCTCGGCTTTGGTAGCTGTGAGAGGGAAAGTGAGAGGAAGAGAGAGAGAAAGAAAGGAACAGAATGAGAATGAGTGAGAGGGTGGGAGAGGGTAGGAAATACGTTAACTGAAATCACTTGACCCTGCAATCTAAATTGTTTGGATTAAAGAAACCACTTAACACATAAACATTAGTGTCGGATTGCGCGTCTCACCAGCTACAGGATACTCTCTTTACATTAAACTTTCAAAATGTCCTCAAACAAAGTGAAACCACAAAGTGCCTTTGCAGATTCTACCTGCATTTTTTCGTGCGTGGGAACTGGAACATTTACACTTGTCCTGATTGTAGAACAACTAACAAACTAAAGTATCGACCTTTCGCAGAACTTGAGTCATCTAGTACGAAAACATTTGGAGGGTAACAGTCCATTCTTCAAATGTAATTATGACTTACTCACGGAGAGGGGAGGGAACGAATGATGTTTATCTCACAGCACGTCCTCCAAAAACGATAATGGAGGACTACTTGCGGGTTGTTAAATATTTCATCGGCATCATGGAGCAGTCGACTACGTCCACTTCCTAAACTAAACAGTGGGGAGAGACTGCCACAGGCTGCTTCAGTCGGTGTATTAGTCACAGTCCCCTCAGCAGAGGTCAGTGAGACCTCTGGCACATCATCCAGGGTGCTACACCCACCACCCACCCCCCCCTGAAAATAACTTCAACTGGAATACGATTCTCTGGTCCCGCGCCCGGTGGCCTATTTTCCCATGTCATGCCACAGTCTGCTGGTGATTTAAAGAATGCCAGGATGCAGTGGAACAAAGTCGTACGGCGGTCTCCAGCCGATTCCCTTCTGCTCGGGTAAAGAGACTGCCCTTCAGATGCTGTCCAAAGCAGCACCAGAGTACAATCTGTGACTTACTCACCAGAGAGCATAGCATCCAATAGCATGTAGCTGAAATGCCAAGGAAACATTTTGGTGTGAAGGATAACTATTGTAAACAGATAGAAAATGAAGGTTATTTGCTTGTACTGTAGTTTATCTGCTAAAATGCTTATGGATTTTCATGGTTATTGAGATGTTTACATTTTGTCATCATCATAGCCCTTTGACATTTTACCGTATGTAAGACATACAGTTAAACACGCATGCTTTACCACATGAATGCGCTCAAAGTACTTTGATAGATTACAAACATTCTACTTCTATTTTATTTTAAATTGCTATGTGTGCCTGTGAGAATACAACAATGTTTTTATGTCTTTTATGTCTTCAGTCTTAATTTTAAAATATATTGCATTGTGTTAAGTGCACAGCAAGACAACCTGCCACTCTGTACAGGTCCACATCACAGTGTGCTATCTGCTTTCATTACTACAAGCACAAGGGCCAGGGCTTCATCTGACTGCAGCCTTCTCTCTCTCCACTCTTGGCTGCTCTCCTGCGGTGCAGGGCTGTGCTGTGCGGTGGAGGTGATATGGGCCCCGCGAGGCCCAACGCACAGCTCCTTTCCCATTCATCTCCCATCAGGACAAGCTCCAGGATGCTGAGCTGTGGCGCACAAATTACACCCGAGGACCGGCTCTGTCGTGTTCAGAGCGAGCGCGGGGGGAAAACAATAAGTCCTGTAAAAACCAGCGGAATGGGGGCTTCCATCACGAGCTCGGAGGGATTCTTGCCTTTCGAAAAACTGTAAGAAACAGCGAGACGCGGTGCAAGCCAAGTGCATCTGGGGAGCTGGGGAGATGGAGAGAAGGTAAGAAGAGGAGAAGGAGGGGAAAGGAAGGAGGGAGAAAAACATCAAAGTCGACAGCATGGGGCTTTGGCTGAGACACGGAGTGGGCAAAAGGTTGGGGCTGTAAAGTAGTGCTTTTACAGCGAGAGCGCACCTTTAAGGCACTGTGTACTGCTACAGCTCACTAGGATGGCTGCAGTAAAAATGAGGCAACATGGAGAAAACTATCAACAACATCTACAACAACAAGAAAACAAAAAAAGCATTTGAATGTTATTACAGCAATTGCTGAAAAGTATCTTGTTCTGCTCTGCGTGATATTTAAAGTCTAAGAAAAATAGGGGGGAAAAAGGCAAATTGAAATGATAGGAAACAGACCTGATTAAAAATATTAACACAAAAGCTGTTGGTGAATTGAATGTGTGTGACAGACATCAAAGTATTTTTAGATGCTTTAGACATGAGCTGCTGTCAACTCACCTTTAATTTCTAGACCACCTCCAGATTTCACCCGTGGTAGAGAGAAAGCGAGACAGACTTCTCAAAAACACAAACAATTAGCAACTCACACTGGTACACAACCCCTGACAAGTAAATAAACCCTGTGAGTGCGATAATAGGCATTTATCCACTGTTATGTGACATCTCAAGTCAACACGACATGCTGAGCATAAGGTGTAGCGAGTAGTCTCTTATCTTTGCCTTATGCTTTCTCGAAGCGAGGTGAGAATCCTACTGCAGCGGCGTCTTGACGGACTGTCAGGAAGTATTCACTGGCAATTAATTACTTTATCACTGTAAGACAAGTGTTACAGAGGAGAGAGAAAAAATAATGACTGCAAAATATTAGGAGACTTTTAATAGGGTGCGTGCAAGCAGGATGTTGCTTCTCCTTGTTTAACATTTTCATTTGGATGTTTACAATGGGCCGTGTTTAACATTGACATTTGGATGTTTACAATGGGCCGTGTGCATACATTGACAGAGTAGAGATTAGGAGGGTGGATCCCTTTGATTAAAAGAATTACACGCTTTGAGCGCTATGTAATCATATGATAATGGCAATTAGGATGTTCTTGACATTGCTTTCACGGGATTTCCAGTGTCAAGTGATGATAATTAATAACATATAGTATGGTACATTTAGCACATGGAGACGGTTATACTCATCATTTTATCCAGTAAATTACACCACTGAAAAAGAAAATCAAGTGATGACCACTATCGCAAATATTATTAATTCCCTTCATTTAAGCTTTAAAGGTTGGCTTCATGGTCACTGAGGATGAAATTGAGAGTTCCTTCCCTTGTGGGAAATTCCTTGTTTTTCTCAAAGGAGAGTTTGAAGGACGTTAGTGGACAGGCGAACATGAAACACAGGTCCTGCAGTGTGTCAGCGCTCCCCGAGTTAGCGACCGAATGCCCAAACCATTGTGATGTCACCACCCTTGTCATGGCTGACCTCTACCGGCAGTGACATCACACACGGCTGGACAGTGTCTGAAATGAACCCCCACATTCCACCCCAACCCCCACTACCACCACACACACACACACACACACACACACACACACACACACATGCATACATCCATCCAGGCCACACATGCACAGCAAAGCACTGGCTCACAAAAAGTCACTTACTCTATGATCATGGTTTTTCGTTTTACATATACTCACCCGGTGCCTGAGAAGAGAAAAATAAACACACATGTGCAG
>NC_137925.1:22469195-22491695 GCF_963457725.1 Sprattus sprattus | reverse complement strand
TAATATAATGACATGCTTCGAGTGTTCATGTAAATACATGATGATAACAATTATTATGTTCTTGGCATTGCATTGTGAGAGTTTCCAATGCCAGTTAGAACTGAATAACATATAGTGGATCATTACAGCTTAAAAACCTCATTAGAGCTTGCGCAACCCATCTTTCATGGGAACGTTGCTTTGAAAGTTATTATTATGAGACAAATAAGACTTCCACCAAATTCTCTGAGGGTTTCTTGAATTATTGAGTTTTATTAGACAAAAAAGATTTTTTTTTATGATGCTACTGACAGAGATGCTAGCGCACTGATGCGGATCATTCCAGAAACCACTCCACACTGACCCTCTGTCCACAGAGCTCTTCATGCCCGTTATACTCACCGACAAAAGAGAAAGAAAATACCACTTTAGCCCCCGGCCTTCATCTAGAAACCACACCTAATCCACGCCATGCACAACCTCAGTGTCAGGGCCTGTGTCAACACAGCTTAGTTTTACTGTATGTTGGCCCCTTTGCTCTCAAAGGTCAGGTTAAATACGTCTCCCTCAGCCGCCTCTGGGGACACTGTACGTCTCTGACAGGAAGTTTACCCCCCTCTAAACTCCCCCACCCCAACCCCCCAGCCCCTTTCGAGAGTTCCTGTCAGTGTTTTATGGAGTCGGTCAAAGAAAACATCCGAGGAACAGAGGGCTACTTGACGCAGGCCGTACACTGGGGCACTATTTAGGCCTGGGTGCAAAGGGCAACACTTTTGTACACTACTGCGTCCGTGTTTTAAAAAAAGCAATTAAAACACTGTGAGCGCTGAAGGAAGCGCTAGACAGTGGACTGCGGCCAGATTCAGCCAGGGGTGAAAGGCAGCAATACCATGAAACATTTCAATCATCCCTGTTGATAAAGGTTTTGTAAACTTCCCAATACATGAATTATACATTTATGTCAAATAAGCTCCAGGGTTTCAAGTACAGATGCCGTTTGTGTCAGTTGCCATTTAAGGTTAAAAGGGGCAATTTTCAGGAGTTTTTCTGAAGCTATATTCCTGAAAATAAATGTTTCTGCAAATTAATTTCAATAGATTAAGCAAACTCCTGCAAATGTTTGAGTGAGTCATTAGCATTAAATAATATTAGATACACATTAATTGTCGGCCTTTGAACAGCATACCTGAATGTCAACTAGAGTAAAACGGAACGATCCTGAAAGCAAAACTCCTGTTGAGTGAGTGCTTTAATACATCTCTTTCACTTCTATTTCCTGTAATGTAAAGAAATGATTTAACTATTTTCCCTCAAGAACCCACAAGATTTATATAGTTATGAATAATATCTACAGACCTGTCTTCTCTATGAATGCATAAGTTCAGCTTTAGTTAACATCAGGCTTAATATCTCCGAACACTGGTAAGAGAGAAGATAAGTTTCTGTTTAATTGACTACTAATAGCCTTACATACGTCTTCTGTGGTTTCCAAAAGGATACTTACTGGTTCAAATCCCCTGTCAGTGTCGAATTTATGCAATTCACAAGTTTTGAGTTATCTGCAGTCTGTGTAAACGACCTCTTTCAAGCCTATTATCTATTGCATTTATTTTAAATTGACCTGACGCACAGGCGAATGAGATTTGCACAGAAAGTAATGAGTCTTACCTCATTACGATCTGGGTGAAAAAAAAGAGGCTTCCTCTACTTAATTGTGGCAATATTAGAGAAAGTTTGGGGTATTACTTCTTATAAGACGTTGATTGTCTTCCACTTGTTTTCTCAAGAATCCTTTCATATGTCTGCTCTTCAGGGAAGCCATCCCCCCCCCCCCGCGCGCTTCACACACACCAACCCCACGGGATCCACCCCCCCCCCCCCCCCCCCCCCTGCCTTGTGATCCTCAAAAACACAACACAGAATATGGAAATGAACACACTGTCACTTTATTCACTTGTCCTCTCAGTGTGTGTAAGAGACTCTCCTGCGTTTGATCTGCCGTTATTATTTTATTATTCCTCTTCATCGCCCGAAACAGTGAAATATGTGCCAGTGTCCCTGAGGAGCTTCTGGATGTTTAAGGCACATATTAGAGAACAGGACAGACAGATTGGGGGGGCAGGGGGGGGAGTCACTGTGGAATCATCAAGAAAGGATGATGACACGTCAGTACCAAGGAAAAGCTCTGTGCCACTTGTACCCGTCGTGTGCAAAAAAAGAGGCAGGATTCAGATTCAGCCAGATGATCTACATCTATATCTATATAAGATAAGCCAGAAACCTGATACAACTCAACTGATACAGTTGGATTCAGACATGATGATGAGTTGTAAATCCAAAAGTCATTCCTAATGTGCTGTGTATCAATTATGTATGACAACAAAATGCTTCTCTCTACTGAACTGATATAATATGAACAACAGGTAACACTTTGAATTAAGTTTAATGTGTTAACTAATGTGAGAAAATACTGATGTTTCTAGTGTGATAGTTTCACACTTACTTCAAATATGCATCCAGGATTGCCTTATTAACATAATTGTAACTCAATGATTAATATGAAAAGTCAAGTACTTCAGCATTAAACAAAATCAAATCATGTGCCGTGCTATAATAAAGGTTTTGCTAATGTTAAGTGCTGTCCTTAATTGATATAAATAAATTAAAACTAAAGAAATGCAAAAAAAAAAAACACAAATAATATAACACATGAAACATTTCTTTCTTACCTTGGTTTCTTTAAAATATTTATTCTCAGCACATTCCACTCGCTGCATCTTTCCTTGGCGTTCACTTACAAGTTTGATGTTGCTGAAAATCAAACTGATCCGAAATTTTATGGAGTGCATTTCATTGGAGTACTTTGGTGCCTGTGACTGTGAAATGATGTCACCCCCATCAGTGTGAAAGAAGGCCCAGCTGACAGACAAGCACACCTCCTCCCGATTCTAGAAGTTTCCGAGAAGAAAGCTGAGCGGCTGATTTTGTCACTCACCAGGCATCATTAAAACAGTATTAATTGCCATAAATTATGGATCCCCGGCGCTAAAACATGGATTTCTGTGGGGCTTGTTTAAATTTCATATTTCACCGGAATCTTCGAAATCACAACCAGATGTTGTCATCGGCTCCCCTTCCTGTTTCCTGTGCCTAATTCCCACAATGCATTGGAACGTGACACTTCCCCTGGAAAATACAATAAAATAGAGAAGTAATGTTCAGCTATTTCCTTTCATAAATTCTTTGGCCCTCTTGCAGTACAAGTACAAGTCTTATGTACATATATTTTAATGGAAAGCATAGCAGTGCATGGCCGTAAATCCAGTCTTGACAGCCACCACAGGGCTTTCATAGTGTACCTGGGTAAGGATGATTTATGTGGGGACATAGTGCTCGTGCGTGTAATGCCTCCTCCCATCCTTGCGGCGGCCCGTGTCTCCCAGCTAAGATGGATGTCAGGGCCCCATGTCTGTTTGCATATCCGTGGTCCCATCAATCCAGCAGGATAACTGGATGATTACCTGTTGACAAATCCGTCGGATTTAAACTGGAGCAAGCGGTAAGATTAAATGTTCTCACCCGATTCAAGTTTTTTAAGAGATAAGAAGCAAGTTGGTGTTCAATCCAGTATAAAGAACTTTTTTCTTTATTTTCCCATGTTGGTTTCTTAAGATGTGTTTTTTGCTGACTACAGAAGAAACAAACAAATGCACTCATACTGTCGGTTTATCCATTTTCAACAAAATTTCAGACATTTAAGTGTGCTCAGTGGTGCGTGGCTTTGGTACGTGTCAGACTCACTTGTTCCTGTGAGAGACGGAGAGAGAAGCCATTAGAGTAGCCGACCTCTCGTAAACACACACCTCTTGAAAACCGCTCGTGCGCACGGCGGGGGCCCCGTGACATCATCTCCCCATGGCGGAGATCAGAACTGGAGTGGGGAACCAGCAACAGGCGCTCCTGGCCCTCTTAGGCCTCCGCTGCTGTGCCGCGCTTCACTAATTGCGTCTCCTGTCCGAGAGTGTGGCGCGTGGTTTCGGCGTCACGCTAAAGCTCCCACTAAGACCGCATCGAGGTCCAGCGGGCCCAACGGCGCCCCTGCATGAGTCTGCGATCGCTCAAGCCTGCCGGGTGGAGGTTGCCGTGGGTGGTTTAAGGCAGAGGTGTAACAAAGCCCTTGCTGAACCCTGCGGTCGACCCCTGGAGTAGTCTGACTACAATGGCTGGCTGAATGCTGAAGTTCAAGGCGGCCCTATTGTTTATCCTTAGGAAGTGATCAACCGTTGAATTCACTGGAATACATACGGGAAATGTTTTTTTTACAACCACTTGCATGCATTTATTTTATGTCAGAGGCACTTTGCTCTCATACGTATATGAAGACGTTAAATTCCCCTATCAGCATGTCCTGTTGCTAATAAATGTACACCTATGTGGCATGCTGGCCCAGGTTGAATTGAACTCTATCTTGGCGCAGCGACCACCTGCAGTCCTAAATTGGGCAATTAGATCAGCAGAGTGTTTTCTTAGTGGGTAATGCTCAGTAATGAGTTCAACAGTGCAAATCCACCCAGAGCCCACCTCTCAGCCCGGCATCCCTCCTCCAGGAACGACCCCCCCCCCCCCCCCCCCTTACCCCCCCCCCCACACACACACACACACACACTCACACACTACCACCACCAGCTACTCCACCACTCTTACCATCACCAACAGCCCCCAAACCAACTCCAGTAAAAACAACACACACACAGACACACACACACTCAAATCCCCACACTCCGGACTCCACACCGACGGAGGGCTCGGCATTCCTGCCAGTCATTCTTTAATCTCTCTTCTCTTCCCCGCCAACAACATCCTCTAGTCTTCCTCTCTGTGTGTTTCATTGACCAGAGCCCCAAAGCTGCAGCATCCAGGTTCTGTAAATCCCCCACTCCTAATTAAGATTTCTCTCACCCCCTCTCGAGTTTTTTTCCCCTCTCCGCCCCCCCTACCCCCCACCCCCCACCGCCTCCACCCCCCTTCTCCATACCCAGGGTCTCTAAAATGGCCTGAAAAGTTCTGTGGCTGACAAGAAATCAATAGAGCCAGGGCACTGGGGCTCAGGTATCGGATTTCAGGTGGGCCCAGTGGTGCCCGGACTGGGGCCTGCCAGCGCCGCCGAGCTGTCCACAGCCGTTAGCCGGCCGTGCTCAAGACGCCAAGTCTTTGGCTGCCGGATAAAAATGTCAAGCACTAATAGGTTCCATTGTGATTAGCCGAGATAGAGTTCACAAATCCTCTGCAGAGAATGCGTTAGAAACAATCTTTACAAGGTCTTAGGGTCTCATTGCCCACCTCCCTTCCTCCCTCCTCTCCACATCCCCCTTTCCCTCCTCCATCCTCATCTTCATTCCCTCCATCACCCCATTTTCACTTTATTTTTCCATTTTTTTTCTTTTCTTCTTCAACTTCTTTCACACTAGGCTTTGCTTTCCGACTCTGCACGAGGGGTGCTCGGGGGGTCAATGAATAAATAAATTCTAAAAGTTTCTATCAATTAGACAATGAGAGACGCAGAGTTTGAGCAGACAGGCAAAGTGCTGTCCAGTTGTTTGGAGAGAGGGAGGAGCGGGAAAGAATATGCATGAGTTTGAGAGAAACAGGGGAGCGTTGCGTTGCGTTACCTCCGGAGGCTCTCCTCTCTCTCTCTCTTTCTCTCTCTCTCTCTCTCTTTCTCTCTCTCTCTCTCTTTCTCTAACTCTCTCTCTCTTACCGCTCCCGGGGATGCTGGCTGATTTAGTCTTTGTTTTTATTTTTTTTTATTCCCCGATTCGCTCGCACACTTCACTTCTCACTCTGCTTGGCGGAATCGGAGCGGCTCGGCTGCGGCGAACTGGACTTTCTTTCGGACGGGATCGCGGGGTTGATTGGTTAGGTTCTCTGCACCACTCTCCTTTTCTCTTAGTCTGGTCTTTCTCCTATGGAACTGATCTGATGTGAAAACGGATCATTATTATTTAATGTGCAATCTACGTAAAAAAAATGTATTACTTCTGCCAAATTATTTTCTCTGCAAAGGACCAGGTGGGTGGGTGGCTGGAGTTACTGAGGGAACTGCAGCACCATTTGGGAAAGGGCCGAACTGAGAAAAATGATTTTGATTTCTACTGAACCGAAACCTCCCATTTTGGTTCTGGAAATGAGATGTGATACGCACTCGACGAATGTGTGAAAAGCCATCATATCTTTTGTACTGAGTAATGTGGCGACAGTTGATCATTGAATAAAATTGAAGCAGGCCGATAGTTAGCCAAAATCACTGTCACGTTAATTTATAATTCCGTATCCACTTACATTTCTCAACTTTCAACTTTATCTGCCTTGGTAGTCTTTGTTGCTGCGTATCGTATGACTGTTTAAAAAATAACATCTTCAGTGAAGCAGCCAGACTTAAAAGCAACAGGTTCACAATGATCTACGTACAGCTTTAAAGTCCATCATCATCAGTGGAAATTTGAATGCTGTTTAATCAACAATTCTGTCAGCTTCCTGTAAAAATGAACTGATGGACTATTTCTATCATTCCCAAGTTCGCAAAAAATTCAAAAAATACTTAGACTGCACTAAAGTGAGAAGAGAGAAGAGAGAGTGAGAGCTTTTGGATTAATCAGTGAAGTAGTTGTCCCTATTTTATATTCCATGGCCCCTTACCATTGTAGGTATCCTGTTAGGTGCATTGTTTACTGAGTAACACTTACACATCACAATTGTGTTTAAATAAGGCTATAGCTAGAAGCATGATCAGGGTTAAGGTTATGAAAATGCATATAAATGCTATCACATACTGTATGTTACTGTGTTAAATTGTCTGTATGTAATCAGCTACAACTAGATATACCTACATGCTCATAACAATATGGTAAGAATGGTCTGTGTGTGTGTGTGTCATCATAATTTTAGGCTAAACATGAAATATAATTAGTGATTATATTTTGGGTTTGGGATTTGGGGATTGGGTATAACATGCCATTTAGAGGCATTATCTGTTAATTAAGCAAATCTGAGCTAAAAGATAGTGAATTTGGTTTTAGGCTCCTTTGTGTTTAGGCAAAGAAGCAAAGGACTGCTATACGTAGAAAGAAACAATGGAATGTTGTAGAAAGAAGCAGTGTACTGCTGTGGATTTCACTGTTGTTATGTCTTGCTGGTGTGCTGAATGCATGATATTGAATCAGTGCTTCTGTATCTAGATGGCCCTCCACAAACAATCACACAACACATCATATCAGATCAGAGATCAGATCACAATGTGTTTACAGTGAGGAACACTGAAAGGTATCTCATAGGTACAATTTCTAGGCTAGTGTTTTGATGTCTCCATAGCCTCCACAGATGTTGTATTTCACATAAAATATTAATAACTGTTCACTTTGAGTTATGCGTTTCCATATATTGCATGTGTCAGAGAGCAGCACAGGTACTATTATGCAACAGATAGACTCACAATCTGTCACTATGCAACTGTGTCAAACTGGATGGTTGTCTACAAGAATTTTTCAGCTTGGCTAATTACCTAGTGAGAAGTGCATTCAGATATCATGTTAACTGCAGTGATGTAGAATGTATCATCCTATAACAATTCCTGAACATTAATGCATTTGTGCAATGGATGATGTACTGATGTGTTATTAGTACTGTTAAGACTATACCAACGATTGTTATTATTATTTAACATTTTAAAAAAATCAGGATAAAAACGATTTGTGATGCCAAAAATAAATACACCACAACTGAAATTAGGGCACAGAGTATTTTCTCCTCATTTAAAACAAATGTATCACCTTCAAACCAGTCCTTTATTAATAAGTTATAATGAATTAACAACTGCTGTCAAAAGCACATAAAGACCTATTTGAGCGAAGCGAGGCTGCTCGTGTCCTTGTAAATTTCCCTTTGCAAACATTCACCCTCGAATCTCTATCTCTTTTTACCCCTCTCTCATTAATATGTTGAAATGAACTCCAAACACCAGCTCGGCTGCTCAGGATCTCCCCAGCTGCTGCGTGAAAGGTCAGCATCGCGGTGGAGCGAGAGGGAGAGCGGAGGTGATTCACGAGCGGACGGGCAGCCTCGGACGTTAGCGACCGCACAGATGAACCCGACACGGCCCAGGGAGAGTGGATGCACCTCAGCGGTCCACGGTGGCCCGCCGCGTCGTGTCCTCATTAAAAGCCGCGGGCCCCGTCGAGGGGGAGGCTAAGCCGGGGACGGAGGTCACGGTTCCACACCGGCAATCCCACGGCGCGCAACAACGACAGAGGTCACCCCGGCGACTTGGGATACGGAGCATCTCATAAGTGTTTGATGTTTCATGTGTGCTATTCTGCCCTGGTAATATCCCACGTATATCTGATTTCCTCCTATTTGTAAATTTCCTCCTATTTGTAAATGTCTTTTTTAACAGGGTGATGGAACAATTCAAGCATGATTCAGTTGCCTCCCGCTGATAGTGTACACAGCTGCATACATCTGCAGTTACATGTATAGTCACCACATTTCTAGTGTGATTTGATTTGTTATTTCAGCTCCCTATGCAATCAGAAACAACATGTTTTTATTCGGAGAGTAAAAACTGGCCGAGTACAGCTGGAGCTCCTACTTCTGACAGGAGCCAAACTGCAGTGAGAACACCTCCTCAAGATGACTTCATCCTTCATCAAATATCAAGTCACCTCCAGAGGACTCTGTGGTTGCATGTAGCAAAAGAAATTAGGATTGATGATTTGACTTAACGGCAGAAGCTCAGGCAGAGCCTGTGAATCATCCTCAATTGCGTTCGACTCTCTCCCGACCTCCGAAATGCTCCATCCCATAATCACCTTGGACCAACATATTCTTTTACTGCATGTGGACAGACCCTTGCGAGCTCCTCTGGTTATAATGAATCTTCTGTCAAACAGCCTCAAAAATGTCAACACTCAATCATATGGTAATTGAAACCTAGGCCTGTCCAAGTTGTTTTTTGTCCGCTGTTCTTACCATTAAAACATTCTTTTGTTAATACTTTTGGAATCTACACCCT
The DNA here is from genome assembly GCF_963457725.1 of Sprattus sprattus. NCBI lineage: Eukaryota > Metazoa > Chordata > Actinopteri > Clupeiformes > Clupeidae > Sprattus > Sprattus sprattus. Next base: position 22,482,649 of record NC_137925.1, on the reverse strand, counting down.
GTCTTTATTGTTCAAGAGTTTGCAATGCTTCCAACTTCTGCAAATTGGAGACAAAAGGGGAACTGTGTAACAGATATCAGACATCTCTTGGTTGAGGACATGCTGTCTTTTACTTCTGTATTGAATCTTTTAGAGTTTTATTAAGTCCAAAAGATGAACTCTTTTTTTGACTCCTGGGGCTTTGCCTGTGTGTAAGTATTGAGAAAGAACTGAGGTGAACCGGTGTAGTTGAACCACTACTGAATCATTTATCAGGTTTCCTTTAAGGGAAGTGTTTTCAAACTTTTTAGTGGAAAGGGAAAAAACATTTCCAGCAATGGGTATGGCAGCCCAAGAAGTAGAAAAAAAACACAAAGGGGTGTAAAATTAGGGGTGCAAAAACTCGGGTGTAAAACATGACACCTGGCATAAAGCTGATTTATGAAATATATATATTTCCCACATTTTACTTGATCTTGTTTTTCAGTAATTGGCGTGGTCCTTGCTTGCTCTCGGCCCGTCCGGCTGCCTGGAATACACCACCCGGGAGCCGTTGGAGTGTGTGGCCGTGTTCCCTGGACTCCCCCGCCCCCGCCCCCCACACTCCTTGTCAAGCAACAGAAGAATGGACCTGTTTGTGGACCGCCTCATAAAAGACCATCCATAGCACACCCCCCCCCCCCCCCCCTCCCCCTCCCTTTTTTTATTTGGAGAGCAGGCGCTTTTCTGTGAAACCAGGCCTGGTCCTCAGTGAGTACTTATCACCTGTAATGAACAGTCGAGAGGCCTCGGCCGGCGAGCGTGACCCTAGAGCAGGCCTGAGAAGTGCGGCCGGGCCAGGCTCAACAGCACCACCCCCCCACCCCCCCACCACACCCCTCTCTCCCCCTCTCCCTGGGTTGCATTCCCTCTCTTATTTTCCTTGGCCCCTGCCTGGTCATATCAACTCAACCTTGCAAGGAGAATCAATCACTGGAGGGGTGGTAGGGGTGTGCACAGCCTATTCAATATGAACTAATTTGATTTCTGGGGGTTATAAAGCAATAAATAACTGCCATAAAGCCACAGTCCCCCCCCCCCCCCTTCATTTTTTTGCCAGGACAAAACGTACATTGTACATCTCTAATTGACTTCAGGCTTCTTTGAGAATGTTCGCCATCTGCAACGTCCAATAACTTTACGAAACATTTTACTTCTTAATGACAAAGAAGAGGACGAGAAAAAACAGAAACAAAAAATCTGAAAAAGACGGACACCTCAAAGAATCCCCAATGAGCGGACTCCAACGATTCTGTACTTTATTGGATGTGGCATTTGGACTTTATTTATTTAGCCAAGTTTGTCAGGTGTTTGGACAGTGAGGCAGATTAGGACAGAAAACGATTTATTACCCCTCTCTCCTCAGGGGTCACTGCAGCATGTGTAATGTGATGTAAGAGCGTGCGTTAGGGGCCAAGCGGCCCAGACAATGCCCCCCTTTGTGAAGTGGAGGAAGGAATATTAAGGAGGAGCTGCCCAGTAGGGGCTAATAGACAGAAAATGGATGACTTCACAGTTTAGGGGGTCATCGGAAGAGAAAGCCGCTGTGAAAAAACAGGCCTGGAAACTGACCGAGGGCATGTCAGGAACTTTGATCTTTCAATTGTGATTCATGTGAGATAACTGTGACACTGCCAGACAGTGTACTGCCAGGTATTTATGTGTGTGTGTGGGGTGTATGTGTATGGCGTGTGTGTGTGAACATGTGTTTGTGGTGAGTGTGCAAGACTGTGTGGTGAGCAGTGGTGGACGAAGTAAACCAATTGTGTATTTGAGTAAAAGTACAGTTACATTGCATTGAATATTACTCAAGTAAAAGTATTCACCACATTTTTTTACTTGAGTAGAAGTACAAAAGTATCTGCCTTCAAAAATACTTAAGTATTAAAAGTAAAAGTATTTTTTTTTTTTTACTGTCACATCAAAACCCCTACTTGAACAGGTGAACAATGCTTTACATTTGCCTAATCGAACCCAAAATACTCAAAACTATATTATCTTTAAGTAAGACCCAGTGGTTTTGAAGCAACAACACAAAAAGCATTCCTTCAAGTTTTATTATTTTATTTTCCATTAATTTCACTTGTCATAAACAGAGTAGTCATAGGAATGAATTGCGAAGTTCACTTCGCTTGGCCATGAATTCGACTGTGTCCCCGGCGTTAACGTTTGGTGAGGGAGGCTGTATTAAACTGGCACATAGAATCTGGCCTTTAGCATCTCCACAAATAATTTGGGTGCTAGCATATTGCTTTGGATAAAAGCAACTGTTAATGTAATGTATTTCAATGTAATATAATCAACCGGGGCATATTTATAACCACTCTGTTAAGAAGTCATGTAATGGCGAACTTACATTGATGTGCTTTTTTAAATTTGATGGCGAGTTCCAGAATGCCGACAGCGTAGTGTTCTTAATGCAGAGGCGACACTTGAAGTAATAGGTCCGTGGATCTTCTGGCCAATCGATTTTCGTTTTAAAAGCAGGAAATGGAAAACGGATAACGAGCCGTCTCCCTTCTCCCGTCTCGGAGTCGGAAAATGGGAAACGAGGAACGAACCTATTTCCCATTTCCCATTTATTTTCCAAACGGGGAACGGGTCGTTTTCTGTGGTTCGTGTGCGTGGTTATGAATGGAAATTCGGGTAAATAAAAACAGGGGCAATTTTCCATCACTGATTTTGCATTAATATGACCCGGAACTTGATGTCTCTTGTCAGTGTCTGTTAGTCATGGCTACCGTTGATGAAGTTGTGAGCAACAAGTGTCCGAGAATTGTACACCATCAGCGGACTAGCCCCGAGCTGCTAGACCCCTGTCTCCATCCTCCACAGGCACCAGGATGTGAGCAACAAGTGTCCGAGAATAGTACACCATCAGCGGACTGGCCCCGAGCTGCTAGACCCCTGTCTCAATCCTCCACAGGCACCAGGATGTGAAGATAATGTGTCCGAGGACAGTGCACCATCAGCGGACTGGCCCCGAGCTTCTAGGCCCTTGTTTTCATCCTCCACAGGCACCGGGATGTCAGAAATATATGTCCGCCAAAGATGCACCATCAACTGACTCTCTACGAGCGTCTAGGCCCTTGTCACAGAACCAGTCCCGGGTCATATTAATGCAAAATCAGTGATGGAAAATTGCCCCTGTTTTTATTTACCCGAATTTCCATTCATAACCACGCACACGAACCACAGAAAACGTTCGAAACGTTTTGAAATGGGAAATGGGAAATGGGAAATAGGTTCGTTCCTCGTTTCCCATTTTCCAACTCCGAGACGGGAGACGGGAGACGGCTTGTTATCCGTTTTCCATTTCCTGGTTTTAAAACGAAAATCGATTGGCCAGAAGATCCACGGACCGTAATAGGACCCTTTTTTCTTTTCGATGAATTCAAACAATTCGGCTAAATAAGGCCAGGGGTGTTGGGTACCAACTTCTGTTTCATGCGATGATGCTGCAGTCAGCTCCTCCGCCATTTACCTGACAAATAATATTAATAATCTCTAGGAGTAAGAACTTTCAATGACCACAAGCACGTACACCACCTCGTGCTTCCAGCTCCAGCGTGACTTTGCAATTCTTCAATCAGGACGACACCTGTTGTTAACTTCAGCAGATAATCGCGCGCTGGGCGCTGCCGCTGATTGGTCGCGATACACTTTGACCTTTTGGTATTTTATAAAAAATGAAAAAGGAACGAGTAAGGAACGAGTGTTTCTGTAAATGTAAAGAAGTGAAAAGTAATAATTTTCGCTTTAAATGTAGTGAAGTAAAAGTATAAAGTCTTACCAAATAAATGTACTTGAGTAAAGTACAGATACATGGAAATGTTACTTAAGTACAGTAACGAATTACATGTACTTCGTTACTGTCCACCACTGGTGGTGAGTGTGTGTGTGTGTGTCTGGTGTGAGCGAGTGTGTGTATGGGGGTGTGTACTCAGATGTTCTTAAGAGGAGTGTCCACGTGTGGCTAATCCCACACAGCCACCCACAGACTATCCCCTTACTCCTGGGGCACACTGATCCACACTTCCTGTTATCACAGGGATATTCTGAGGCATTAAGGCCCTTCTCTCCCTCAGACGAATAGCCACTGAATGTCCTTGTGGAAAGAGAGAATTTCTGAATTAATAGACAGCACCATCTTTGTTGCTCTTTGAGACAATTTCTAGTGTTAACGGTGCACATAAATCAATACAATTGAATTAAGTAAAATGAATTAGCAGCATCTTATTTGAAAATCTGAAAATCCCACTATTCAGTTGTCAAAAAATATAATTTGGTGAAGAGAGGTCAGTGCAACTGTTTAGCTACTGTGCCATACTCTCTACTTGGAAACAGCCATGACCCCGCAAGGACTATAAATAATCAAAGATGTCGCAACCTTTTGCCAAATACACTGAAACAAATACACCATGCAAATATCACAATTACGGAGATTTCTCCTCCTAGAATATCCAAATACCCAACTGAGAAGCATAACTCATCAGCCAAATAGCAATCAGGCAGGAAAGTGTGGGATTGCTGGTGGAGGGTCGGTGGGGAAGTCATCCCTTAAGTCTGTGTGTGTTATGTGTGTGTGTATGTGGTGTGTGTGAGTGTGTGTGTGTGTATGTGGTGTGTGTGTGTGTGTGTGAGAGAGAGAGAGAGAGAGAGAGAGAGAGAGAGAGAGAGAGAGAGAGAGAGAGAGAGAGAGAGAGTGTGTGTGTGTGTGTGTGATCCTGATGAGAAATCCAGCGTGCGCTTGCGGTCTTGGCTTCAGCTACGAGGAGGGACACACAGCACTGTCTCAGGCATCCCTGATAAAACATCGAAAAAGATTAGTCCCGCTAACAAGGGAGTGTGGCTTAAATTGCCGATGCTGGTAATCATTAAGTCGAGATCAAACATGGTGTCTCCCTCGCTTCCCGGTTGTCTTTTCGGCTCGGTCAAAGGGGATAGGTAATGCATATTGACATGGCTCATTTGAGTCTAAGCCATTTCACAGGACTCCCAGCCTCACCCTCGCCATGCTTCTATTTTAGGTCATAAAGATTAATGAAGAATTATTGGCTCATTTGGAAAAGAATGTTGTATGCCGAGAAAACACCACAGATAGAGAAATAACCTCGATAATGACACGATGCCAACAATGCGAATCTTAAATTTACAGCCATCATAACCTGGCAGAAGTCGAAATGAAAAAAGCCTTGGTAGAAATCGGACTAATATAAATCACAGGTTAGCGCTGTCCAAGTGCTCATAATTTTTAGCCGTGGGCTGAGGGCTCAGTGTCTCTTGTTCAAGGCGAAAAATGGAAACATTCTCCATCGCTGAAGAATGCTGCTGATCAGGGGGAAATCTTCCCCTCCTGTCTTCACACGCACGCACGCCTGCTCACACACACACACACACACACACACACACACACACACACACACACACACACACGCTCATCAGCCACGCGCATTGTTTTCAACACATCATGCACATCTTGGGGACATTATCCTGCGTGTGTTTTCAATTACTGGCAAACGGGTGAAACTGCACATCCCCATGTCCGTCCAGAGTGTTTCCATGGAGGTCAATGACAAAGCTTGCGTTGAGTTCAGCGCGAGTGTTATACTGGGTGGATATGGAAGGTCGCGGGGAGGGTGGGGACAGCATTCGGTTTGGGAGCCATGCCTCTGGTTATTCTCTGGTCTTAACATGAGTAAGTCATCTCAGGGAGCTGTCTTCTTACGGTAAAGCAATGATGGGAGAAAAAAAGATAAAGAAATGTCCAAAGCTATTCCAGGTTACCCCTACTCTCTCAGTGATAATACTTGTAGATCAGGTTCTTAACCCTCCCGTGACAAGGGTTCTTCTGCCATTTACAGGTCTAAGCCTCGGTGTTCCATCGAGTGGGCCTGCCATATTGAGTGCTCGTGACTTCCCCGTGGAAAAAATGTATTTTAGGTCAGCTACATATGCCGCCATCTGTTCTACCTGATGACTTGAATGAGGGGAGAGGGGGGAAAGGCATAAAGAAAAGGAAGAAAGAAAGATAGAAAAACAGGGGGGAAGGGGAGAAGAGAAAGCCGTAGCAGAGAGCGAGAGGCTGTCCGTGTTGGGAACGGTGTAGGGCAGGTGGCGCGCACCGCGGGAAGGGAAACGGGAAGGATCGTCGGGAACCCGGAGTGCACCGCTCTGCTCCAAGAGGGGAATTTCCGAGGCCCTGGGACTCGGAGGAGAACATTCATCATCCCCTGCACAAGCCTTCACACACACACACACACACACACACACACACACACACACACACACACACACACACACGCCGGTCCTTCTGAGTGAAGCGTAATTGACGCCGAGGACGTCTGAATTTCCCAGCGCTCCCCGCGAAACGCTGTCATTAAAACGGCTGAGGGATTCGAACCAGGAAAACAAACCTGCGCATCAGCAATTTAAAATATAGCAGGAGCTTGATGTATATGTGCAGATATGTGTTGTAGATACGACCTGGCTTTGACCTGAAATTCAAGCTCACACCTCGGGTCTGCATTTGGGTTAGTCCAGCTATGATTAGACAAATGTTGTGCAATATAAATGCAACCATATCTGAGTTCTGTGTAAGCAGTCTGTCGGCCATGTTGACTCAAGCTGTGCCTGTTTGCTAGTTCCCTTCGGCCCCGGACCCGCTCCCAGCGCAGGAACAACTGCCATTAAACACCTCCGCTTAGATTGCGTTCAATCTGCCGATCTCATTCTGTCACATCAAGCTTTAGGTCAACATGGAAAGGGGGGAAAAGACAAACTGCCGGGTTTATGGATGATTTCAGAGACTGGGAAGAAGAGAGAAGCAAAAGAGAGGAGAAGAGGAAGATCGTGAAGAAGGAGAGTGAGGGAGGGAGGGAGGGAGGGAGAGAGTGAACGATCATTAGTGCGTTTGGAAACAGTTCAAGTCATTCCCATGTACTGCAAGGCTCCTGAGGGACCGTTGTGTGGGCCTTGGCAAGGGCCCTCCTCCAGACGTGCAGGTGGGTTTCACTTCAGCCTCCGTCACCCAGGGTAACAGGGGGGAAAACCAGACTGTTTTCTCGTTCTTTCGAGGGTGCATGCCGCAGGAGAGGAGAGGAGAAGAAGAGGGGAAGGAGAACAAAAAAAAAATGTTTCGATTCCAAAGGGCGCTTCATTCATGATTTATGTCGGATTTGATGCTAGTTTAATATCAAATACAAATATGTCTTGTTTTAGTACAGTGCAAACGCATCTCCAGCAGAGAAGGTAATGTGGGCCAGGGTTCAGGAGAGGTCACAGGCCTGGGGAATAAGGGGCCTGCGGCCTGGTTGACAGGGGAAAATATTTTGTAATCTCCAGGGTGCAGCTAGTTCAAATTCAGCACTGGTTTTACTTTACTCCCAGGACAAGAATTTGGCTTCGGTTTCAATTGCTATTCCAGATGTTCATCTCACAATTTTTTGGCCTTTTTTTTCTATGTAGTCCATTGTGAATTTTTGAATACCACAATTAACAACTATAAATCATATCCTGAATACTTCCCTCTCAATCACCAGGGAATATTCTGGAACAGTCCAATAACTCATGACAAAATGGACCCTTGCATTAAAAAAAAAAAGATTGAAAATATTTAGATAAATTCTACAGTGACAGAACCAATGCATAGAAAAATATCCTTCAGTAGTTTTGCTTGATTATAATATAAATATGAATAAAATATGATGACAAATCAAATACATCTTGTATTATTATTGCTATTAATTCATATTTGTATTAGTGTTACTGTTGTTATATTAGATAACAAATGCACTAAAAGCTAAATGAATTATGTTACATGTAGGGTGCAAATAACAGTTAAATCATATGAAGATGGAGTTCATGGCTGCTTAACAAAACTATATAATATTATTGATATTAGTAGCTGGTCAATCAAAGAGCCAGATCACAAGGGACTTTAAAAAAAATCCCTTTCAGATGAATTTCAAAGTATTAGGGTAATCAAGCACAAAACATAGTACGTTTTCACCAAAGGTGAATCATTAAGTTTCAGAAGGGAATAAAAAAAAAGATTTCATTTTCATCAGTCAACTTTGTGCAAGACAATTTCATAACATAATTTGGGTTTTCTTTTCTTTTTAATGATCTTCTTATTTACTTTCAGGAATAACAATTTACACTAAATGTACACTGTTATTAACAGCATGGGTGCATGGGTGCTGGAAAGCCGGGCTTGTGCAAGAGAGTTTGTAAGGGAATCAAGTTTGTCGAGAAACAAACACAGTTCATTGAAGGACAATTTCTTCTTCTTTTTGTTGATGTTGTTGTTCTTCTCATTATTTGGTGTTCGACTTGAAGGTTATAGAAAGAAGAAAAAGACTACACAACAGTGAAATGTGATTGTGTTATTTCTTTATTTTTCAGGCAGGTGGCGTCTTCTGGGGGCCCGGCTGGTGTCGGCTGTGGCTGCCTCTGCTGGCTAATCGATGAGCGAGGAAAGATGAATTTTAATTCCACCCTTCAGCTCCGTTACGGGCCTGTTGACAAAACTCAAGGACAAAAGAGGGAGTGAGGTCTGACAAGAGCACTGGTTTGAGGCTGAAATCAATTAGAAAGTCTCTCTTGCCATTTTGTTTGTTTGTGTATGTGTGCACTCACGCATGTGTGTGTGTGTGTTTGTGTGTCTCTGTGTGTGAGAGAGTGAGAGCACATGATAAATTGTATAGAATTCATAAGTTGCAATCTCCATCGAACATTATGCCCTGAGAAACAGAGAGTGAATCATTTCACAGGAGGAGGGCAGCTGAAAGGTATTTTTTTTTTCAATTTCAGCTTTATTTTCTCACTTCATTACAATATTTTATTTACCCAATTGTGGAACTGTAAAAGTTGGGTATGTGACATCATTTAAAGCATCTATATGGGACACTGTGCATTTGCCTTCATCAGTAAAAAAAAAAAAAAAAAGTTACCACTTAAAACCCACTTAAATATGGTTGTTGAAAAGTGCCAGTTTCCTTAACCTAATGATTATTACACCACCGCAATCTCCAAACGGTCTGAATCCATCTACAGGGCAAGCTAGAACCGATACACCTTTGAGCAAAGCAATGTTTTTTAATAATGCATCGTAAAAAACAGGGTTTTCTGCTTCTCTTTGGTATTTCCCTCTAACCTGGAGCTGGGTCTCAGGACACCGAATAGACACACTGTGAGCTGGGGGGTCTGTTTGGACTGTTTGGACTGAATAACATGTAGAAGGGCAACAACGTGATTATTTCTTAGCTTGTGGCCTTCAAGAGCTCACCGAGGCAGGACTTGCTTATAGCTAAACAACTTCATCTGTTTGCATATTAGTAATTGCTGCACGAGAGGATTCGGGCGAGCAGGTGTAATACCCCAGACAGTGTGCACCGCCAATATTCATGCAAGCACATGGGCTAAAAAGGAAATGGCAAAACAAGGATGTTATACTCACAGTTCGTGCTAGACATGAAGAAAAAAAAAACACGCTGCAGTAGATACAGAGCCAGATGAATGTATTTCTAAAAAACAATCCATAACCCTTAATTATGTTTGGGTAGTTTATATCAAATAGCCACTGTTATGCTTGATCCATGCCTCTCAGTCCTATGTAATACGTTAATTATCAACTTGCAAGTAAACATAAATGCATTACATTAATACAATAATACTTACCTAATTCTATCACTACTTTATGCAAATTTCTACATTCATGTGAATGTGCTGCTGATCACTGCTACCCACCAATATAGCGTGACATAATACATAGTGTAATGTATGAATGTGATACTGTAGTTAAAGTGCTTTGTAACATAAAGGGAGACCACATTTATAAATGGCTGAAATAGATCAAGGAGGGAAATTACTGCAAAGTTCCATTCACAATAACTTCAATTGAAGCCAAAGCCTCCAGAATGAACTGATCCCTATAGTCTCAATTCCATAACTGGGGAATACTTCAATCACATACCACATCATGTGCCATGAATGCAAAGAAACCTCTCAGAGCGGAACATGGGAGCGATTAGGGCCTTGTCTTTCCATGGTTACAGAATTAATAACTGAACAACGTCAACTGTAAGTCCAGCATTGTGTTGGACCACACAGCTTAATGGCAGACGTTCTGATGTACATCATATTTCACTCAGCTCGCCTCAACGAGATGCTTCCAGTTCAGCACGAGTGATAATGTCTTGTTAGGGTCGAAAGAGACAGAGAGAGAGAGAGAGAGAGAGAGAGAGACAGAGAAAAGGAGAGAGAGAGAGAGAGCATAAAAACACTGTCCCTCCCTCTCTAATCACCCTCTCTGCTTTGATTAGCCGTGGCGCTGGAATAATGTGTGGCATTTTCCTGCCCTGTTGGGCGTTTGAGCAAAGTGATTTACCGCTGTTTCAACTCCTTCCTAACACACACCCCCAACCACCACCACCCCCACCCCCACCTCCTCCTTCTACCAGTCCCGGCGGTTTTGATCTATTTTTTACTGCCTGTCTCCGCCATTTATCAAGAGCAGAATGGCTAGTAAAGTAATCTGACATTAGCACCCAATGACTAATACCTCAGGATAAAAAAAGAGAGCTAACGTTTGTCATTTAAATAAATCATGGCAACACGTCTCCATTAAAAATGAAGAGAAGGGGAGTTGGCTGCTGCTTTCAAAGCAAATTGGACGACCCAAGACAAGTACGGCCTGATGAAGGAGTACTGGTGCCTTTAAATACATTAATGCTTACATTTGATCTGCGCTTTCGCTTGTTAGCATTTGAAAAAAGACACACACACATCCCACAGAAATACTTTGGTAAAAGGGGACGGGATCTGGAGGTGTGGTAGAGACAGATAGAAAGCAGGCCGGGCAACACATAAACAATCCTCCACTGAGCACCGGTCAGTGCCGAGTCCACCGACACAAGACTTTTGGTCTGGCTGAGCCGTGCCACGGTGCTTTTCCCTGACCTCAGCCCAAAACCAGCAATCAGCCACAGGCCAGTGGTCAAACTTCTGCCCTGATTTATTCATGACCTGGGTCACTCCTCTGAGACTCTTGCTTTGTGTGTGTGTGTGTGTGAGTGTGTGTGTGTGTGTGTGTGTGTGTGTGTGCATGTGTGTGTGTGTGTGTGTGTGTGTGTGTGTGTGTGTGTGTGTGTGTTTCTGTGGCTGTGTTTTTACCCTCCAGTATCAACAGATAAAAAAAAAAACAGTAAAAAAAAAAAAAAAGAAGATAAATAAATAATAAATCATGGGGTGTTTCCACAATGCCAGACACCATATGTTTGTTATATGCATGGTTTATGTACCAGAAGACAGCAATTCTTTAAGAGGGCATGAACAAAAAGGGCACTTTAGGGATTCCTTCATTTACACCTACATCAACTCCTCTTTTATAGAGGTCATTTTGTATCAGGCCTTGGCAATGAGGCCTTTGTCTAGAGGGCAATCTAGAGACCAACCCAGGTTCACTTGCTACATTGTTACATGCTATGCTATAGTGAATGAGTTTTTTTTTTTTTTGCTCAGAGTTCACACTCAGTTGCACACATGTGAACGAGACCGTAAACATTAGGGAGCATTTAAAAAGCACTTTCAGCAGAATTCCCCTTTGGCGACATAAAGTTCAATTAAGCAAACAACCTCTCTGCTCGTTAACCCCGGCCCATACCTTGCCATTGATCAATACAGCCATAAAATGAGCACTAACAAGTGCAGAAAGGTGTAACAACTTCCTGGGCCCACCCCAGAGTGAAAACGGAGCATATATTTGGGGTGGTCGTGGAGGGCGGATGGCACCTTTGTAGTCCCACCAAGTCTTTACTGTTAATGTGAGCATTAGTGAGCCGGGTCTCTCTGGACCGAAGCACTTCTCCAACTTAATTATTAAGAGTGCTGGCTAATGAACTGTAGGATTACTGAGGTGATAATCACTGTCTTGGTAGGTGCATTAAGTCCTGTGTCATTACGCTGAGAGCGCAGTGCGAAAGAGAATGGGAGAGGGGGAGGGGGAGGGGGAGGAGAGAGATGGGGGAGAGGAGATGGCACTGAAGAGCATGTGAGAGAGAGAGAGAGAGAGCGGGAGAGAGAGTGAATGATGGAGACAGAGAGAGCGAGAGAAAGATAGAGAGATAGACCGAGAGAGAGACAGAGAGAGAAATAGAGAGAGAAATAGAGAGAGAGGGAGAGAGAGAGAAAGAAAGAGAGAGAGCGCAGTGGTGAGGGACAGTAGACATTCAGCTATAAGCCACCCTCTGAGACTTTGCTCAAATGAAAACATGCAAAATGACAGAAACGATTTGTACCCTCGATCCCTGTACATATATTTGTTTGACAAATGGAGGATATCTTGTGACAAAGGCCACAACAATTTATACTGCAGACTATTTTAGCTGTCACACACACACACACATACCACACACATACACACACACACACACACACACACACACACACACACATACCACAAACATACACACACACACACACACCCACACACACACACACACACACACACACACACACACACACACACACACACACACACACACACACACACACACCCACACACACACACACACCCACACACACCCGCATAGACACACACAATATAACACAAAACAATACAAACTTCCAAACATTGATATTGACTTTGATATATGTTATGTACAGTGTATGTATGTTCATGTGTACATATCTATTGTATGTATGTTAGTATGGGCCTGTGTCTGTTTATAACGTGCATCCATTAACACCATCTCCTATTTGCCTCTAATTTAAATGCTGTTTGGACAGGGTGTGTGTTTGATGGTGGGCTGCTTTGCAGGGGGTTGGGGTGGAAGGAGTGTGGCCCCCTCCTTGTTGACATTTCAGCAGCATGTTCCCTGCCCCTCGAACGACACATGGATTCCCACAATGCCAAGCTGCGCTCCCAACCACCAGGGAGCCGATCCCGTCTCATTTACCCATGATCCCACGCTTTTGCTCTCCCACAAGCGGGGTGCCCACGGACGCTTGTGGGTTTTGATGTCCGGTGGGGCAGCGCTCGATTTATCATCTTTTAAAACGACGGCCCCACATTCATCACTTGGGTGTTAGCCATGCAACAGTCACACAAATGAGCTTCATTAGCTCAATATTGGGCCTGTAAGTATGCTACTAATTAAATTTAAACAGACTGCGCCGACCAGAGACGCAATTATATTATATGCACACAACATGATGAAGTATTCCTCGCCCTCCGCCATGGTAGAGAGCCAGCCGAACATGCAAATATTTGCATGTAGTTGACCCTACAGCGCAATCTGAGCACCCTGCACCGGCACCACAGTCTGTTTGATAGTGTTCATTTGTTTTTTTGAATAATAATAAAGCGCTGCTTTCCACGCCTTTGCTGTGCAATTAAGCAGCAGCCTTTGTGCGCGGACCTGACACATGCAGAC
>NC_137925.1:22461695-22464195 GCF_963457725.1 Sprattus sprattus | reverse complement strand
GTAACCCCCAATTACAATTAAACCTCTAATTGGGGCAAATTGACGTGTATAATTTGTGTCTATGATGGCTGTTATTACAGCCTTTGCGATGTAGAGTGGTGGGTGCACCTCTTCCCAGGGTTTAAGCCCAGTGGGGAAAAGAGGCTGACTCCAGTTTTATTCCACTCCGGCCAGAGAGCACCATTGTGTCTGGCGTTACTGGCCATATTCTCTCTCTCTCTCTCTCTCTCTCTCTCTCTCTCTCTCTGTCTCTCTCTATCTCTTTCTCTCTCTCTCTCTCTCTCTCCCTCTCTCTTTCTCTCTCTCTCTCACACAGTCGAAAAGTGCAGCTGACCACAGATGCACAAACATACAAACATACACACACACAAACAGAAACACACTCATACCCACAATGCTTGCGCACACACACACAAACACACATACACACAGGCACACATATACACAGAGAAAGACAGACAAACAGACAAACACACACACACTAAAAAACTCGCAGGGCTTCCCATGAGACCCATAGGAGTTCTCAGTACTATCCAGTCTCCCCTGACAATTCGGTTCACCAGGTGTTGTCTGCAACAGGCAATTAGTAGAATAGGTGTACCTGTCAATCATAGAGGCTGGAAGATTAGCTGCTTGGCTGTAATTAGCGGGTTAGAGGCTTCTTGGCCCAAAGGATAAAGGCTTTGCCAATAATGGGCCCTGGGGTATTAATTACTGAAGGTCGAAGCAGCCGAAAAGGCCAGGATCTTAGCAGCAGCGCACGTAAGATGATTGTTTAAATTTCAAAAATAATACTGGTCTGACAGTTGTTAGTGTCCCCCGGGGTTGTGGGTACAAGGTAGCTGAGGTAATTAGCTTGAAGAGGAAAGGGCATGGTTGCAGGCATGTTTGTGAAGAGTGAGGGAGAGAGGAAGAGAGAGGGAGGAAAAATAGAGAGAGAGAGAGAGAGAGAGAGAGAGAGAGAGAGCAAGCGTGAGGGAGCCGTAGAGACAGGGCCATAAAAAAGATGAGGCGATGGAGAGGAAGGCAACTGGCGGTGGTGAAGGAGAGGGAAGGGGGTGAGGAAGAGGCGATGGGGGTGAGAAAGAGGGGTAAAAAAGGATGGATGATATAAGCTAGACACATCATATTTTTCCAACCCCCTTAAAACCTGCCTCCCGCCTCTGGTATTCCCCTGGCCATCCTGCCCACTCCTCACACACAAGCCCATGCTCCACACCGTCTCCATGGCTGCAAGCCTGTTGTGGCATTGAGGACCTGGAGATGGAGGGGCAGGTGGGGGTAGGAGTGGGTGGTTGGGGGAGGGGGAGGGGGGGGGGGGGGGTGTAGTAGGAGCAGGCGGGCAGACATGTTGGCTGGCTGGTGGAGGGGAGGGTCGGGGGGGTAGGGGTAGGACAAGGTGGTTGGGTAAAGGTCTTATTAAAGTCCTAAAGATGGCCTGGCAGATGCCGAGAGGAGGCAGGAAAACAAAAGAAGCGACTCACCTTATGTCTCGGGCGGGAGGGCGGCAGATGCCAGGGAAATAAAAGCGGGCAGGCGGGTGGCGGTGGGGTTCAGCCAGAGTTCAGCTGGAGGAGGGTGATAAAGTGGACCTGCCAGTGGCTTACGGGGCCCCTGAGGCCCCTAGGGCTGGCCCTCTCTCTGCCTGCTCATAAAGGCATTAAAGCACAGAGCGCCTCCACGACTCCCCACCGCCACCCACCTCCCCCCATCCCCACCACCACTTCCAGAACCTACCTCATAGGCACATCCCCCCCCCCCCCCCCGAAGCATCCAGCAGCAAGTGCACAGAAAAAAACACACACACAGGTCACCAGACACACCTGACTTTGTATTTTATTGTGGTAAATTGTTTGCAAAAAAGTATATATATTTTCGTTCAACAACATCAATTTGGTGTAACACCTTTGAGTTACTGTGAGCTACGACGAGAGCCAAATTACTGGTTCCACCTGTGGTTAAACGTGTGCAGGTGCTTGTATTTTGTTAAGACTATTCCCATTGGATGTAGTGTATTTTAATCTCAAAGTCATGATGAATTATCTGAATGGTGTTATCTCTCGTGTAGTTCTATCTGTCATGGGGAGCTCTTAGATGAAGCTTGGCGAACACCAGCCCCATAATTTACTTTGACTATACTATAAACTAAGCTATGTCTATGGTATAGTGCAAAATCAGAATGCTAAGCAGGATTATTGTACACTTCAAAGGAAGCGAAAGTGCTGCGTGTCTCTTGTCAACTCAAACACTCTTTATGTCATTAAAGGCATTCATGTTCTCAGAAATATATCTTAGGTCGTTAACTTTATTTACGCAATGTGTGTCGTTAGGCAGATTACTTGGGATATGGGAATTGTTTATATTTGTCAAAATATTTTTTTTCCTGCAGTCATAGATGCTTGTGTTTTTAAAACGGATATAGAAAAACAGTCCCTCTTGGGTCCCTCTTCCTCGATCCCTGCGACTGCGTGGTCCGTGATAAGATTCATGACGGCCATCA
>NC_137925.1:22444195-22456695 GCF_963457725.1 Sprattus sprattus | reverse complement strand
CCGAAAAGACAATGAGAAAAAAACACTAGCATGTGGAGGAGGGCTTACGCTTGTGCCAAAAAAGTATGGAAAAAAATGACAAAGTAACATATGCATGTAGGTGCGGCACCCTGTTATAAGCATGTAAGTAGGTATGGTACCCTGTTTTATGCAATGAGATACGGAGCCTGTTGTATGCATGTAGGTGCGGCGCCTGTTGTATGCATGTAGGTGTGGCACCCTATTGTATGCATGTAGCTGTACGCTGACAGGCTTTTTATTGCCCAAGATGCCTGAGAGCCCAGATTTGCATGCAAACAGAGAAGAAACGCACAACACTAGCACACACACACACACACACAAACACACAGGCACAAAAAGGGGTGGATGCGCTCCAGAAGGCCCTGAAGGAAGACGGGTGTGCTGGACTGGAACAAACCAGTCCTGGGCCCGTAGAGACGGGTGGGGAGGTTGGGTGGGGGGTGGGGGAGGTGGGGCGGTGTAGCAGAGCAGAGACAAAAAGGAACCTCCAGGACCCAGCAGCCCTCTCCAGCAAACACTTCACTGCACCAGTGCCAGAGAGTCCAGTTCTGAGGTGGCCAGAGAGTCAAGCTTGATTGGACTGGGAAGCTTTGTCTCAGGCAGTGCAACCAACAAGTGCTTAAGCAACAAGGGCTGCCGAAGAGCGAGTAGGACTGCCATCACCTCAACTGAGTCTACAAAATACTCTGATCTGCAGTGTTCAGAAAATTAGTGGGTGCTCAGGCAATCTTTGGGAAATGTGAAGACTGTAATACATCTCTTTTTTTTAATGAAAATAAATGATGATGTACGTGTAACGGGTGGGAATCCCGTCAGTTATCTCAAAGCGGCTATGAGTTCAGGTCAGTGGTGTGTGGTCTAAAGAACTATGTAGCCACCCCAACAACCCCACCCCTTCCCGTAATCTCGCAGACCAGGCTTCTCAACTGGAAAAATAAAAACATTTATTAATTCTAACACACAGAACTTATTTTCCCAGACAGTATCAAACAAATAATAACATTCAATTTGGAGTGGGTCTTTCTCTTAAACCCAGAGAATCACCTTTCACATTTACCCTTCATATATTGGAACACATATATTATCTCAGTGAAGCTTTCCTTTAACACTACTTGATGCAAACAACACAATAGAACATACAGAAAATCAGGTAACTTCCACACATGTAATTTTAGGCAGAAAATACATAAAGAACGTGCTGCTCCATTCAACAGTCAGTCAAGAGTGTCCATTTCACTAGCGTTAGTCAGTCAACCGTGTCCATTTCACGTATGTTTCGTAGTGGCAGCAGCTTAAACAGTAGCGGTAGCGATAGCGATAGCGATAGCAGTAGCAGTAGCACTAGCGAACTCCAAAAGCCCAGTGCTACTGTAGAGAAGGACGAGTAGCACAGTAGCGTTAGCAGTAGCGATAGCTAACTCCAACTTCAGTGCTGCCGTGGAGACAGTCGAGTGGCAGAAATACTCACAGGAGACACGAGTGGAGGGAGAGGGAGAGCATAGAGGGGCAATGCACCTGAACCCGCAATCAGCCAACCGTGGACTCCGACGCCGTCTTCTCTCTAAGACGCACCAGCCGTCCCCCGGTTCTTGTTGACTGACAGCTTCCAGCTCTCACACTGCGCTGACATCTTCTTTTTCAAAAAAACGTGGCTCTCCATGAAGTCCCGCCCCCCTTACGCTCTCCATACAAATTGTTTCTCCTCATTGGTCCCAGTCGGCCAGTCATGGGCTCGTCACATTCCCCCTTTTCAAACTCTGCCACTACCACGACTTCTCCACAGCACTGGGATTCCGTGACAATTGTCCATCAGTTACCTAGTAAGAATTAAGGTGGAACATTCACAATCAACATAAAGTATACATGGGTACATTAGCACACAAATATTAAAACAAAAACAAAATACCATCATCAGGTCTATTTAAGAACATACTCATTAAACCTCACGGGAAGTTGACCCCTTGTGCTTCTCTGAGGCCGAGTAGGCCTTGGCATATCTTCACTGTCTGTGCTAGACTCATCTGCGTCCCCAGACTGTGCCCCGCCCTCTAACTCAACACCCAAGGCCCCATGGTCTCCACCCACTTCTGACTGTGCACTAGATTTCCCTTCTCTATCTGTGTCAGGTGATGTACTGCGGGAGGGATTATGGTGGTTGTGAGTGGTGTGGGGAATACTGCAAGGCAAAAAGATTGCATCACTGGTGTCAGACATCGACTGATACTGGGCCCTATCTTGAGTGTGGGGTTTATGGGTACTGGGATTGGTTCCCAAGATGGGGACTTCGAAAACACAGGGTTTCAGCTGGTCACGGTGTACAACTCTAGTAGGGCCGCCAGCCTCAGGCCTAATTGTGAAAACAGGCATATCAGTGTGGTTTTGTGCTACTACGAGGTAGGGCTCTGATTCCCACCGATCCTGAATTTTATTTCTACCTCTTGGTCGATGGTTGCGCAAAAGGACTCTGTCTCCAGGCCTGATGAGGGCCCCTCGTGCCTTGCGGTCATATATCCTCTTGCGCTTCTGAGAGGCCTCCTGCCCTGCTTTACGGGCCGCATCAGCTGCTGCCTGTAGTCGCTGGTGATGGCCCAGGACCCAATCATCAAGGTTGTCCACATCACTTACTTCCAGGTCCTTGCCTGCGAGAATGTCCCTAGGGAGTCTTGCATCCCTTCCGAAAAGCAAGTAAAAGGGAGCATACCCAGTTGAGGAATGTATATGACCATTGTATGCCATGGCCAACTCTGGGAGATGCTCCTTCCAGTTTCTTTTCTTTTCTACAGGAAGGGCCCTTAACATTTCATGCATCGTCCTATTAAAACGTTCGCACTGGGCATTGCCCTGAGGGTGGTAGGGGCTCGTCCTACTCTTGGCAATCCCATAAGAACGACAGAGCTCTTTAATGACACTCGCCTCAAAATTACGGCCTTGGTCGGAATGTAATCTGGAAGGACAGCCATAATTCACAAACCAGTTCTTGATTAAGGCATTGGCTGTTGTTCGTGCAGTTTGGTCCTTGGTTGGCACTGCAATAGTGAACCTTGTAAACATATCTGTTAGTACAAGGACATTTTCATAGCCTCCCGCAGATGGTTCCAACAGGGTATAATCCATGGCGAGCACCTCCAGAGGGGCCACAACATTGGTGCAAGTCATGGCTGCTTGGGCTTTTGGGAATACATCTCTTGTTAGGGCACAGCGCTTGCATCGCTGTACCCAGCACTTCACATCTTTACTCATAGCGGGCCAATAATAGCTCCGCTGCAAGGCCTCCATCGTGCCCCGCTCACGGAAGTGTCCACCATGGTCATGTTGTGCCTCGTACACATGCCGTTGCAAGGACACTGGCACGACCAGTTGGTGTACCTCCTCCCCATCACGAGGGTCTTGTACACACCGGAACAGGGCACCATGCTGCACTTTCAGCCGCTCCCACTGACCCATAAGTTTCCGTTGTGGCCAATTCATCGTCCGCACCACTTGTTTTGAAGGTCTTCCATGCGCTTTGAGTGCCGTCAGCACCGGGCTTATGTCAGGGTCCTGTACCTGTAATTCCCGTAGCTCTTCCCAGCTGTGCCCGCATATCTGGCTTCTCACCCGGGACTGAGTTGCTGAATGTGCCACTGACTCAGGCTGCCTAACTTCACCAGTGGGCCACAAGCAGGCACGTACTTCTTCTTCTTTTATAACTAGGAAATCCTTCTCTACGTCCTCAACTTCAGGCTCTGCAGCCACTGGAATGCGAGACAGCACGTCGGCATTTTGGTTCATCCTGCCTGGCTTATAGTGCACCTCAAAATTGAACTCTGCCAACTGGGCCACCCATCTTTGTTCTACTGCACTGAGGTTTGCGGTCTCTAAATACCTCAGGGGGTTGTGGTCTGTGATGACAGAGAACTTAGCATACAGCAACAAGTCTTGAAATTTTTCAGTGACTGCCCACTTTAGGGCAAGGAGCTCGAGTTTAAAGGCACTATAATTTCTGTCATTTCTCTCGGACCCTCGCAAACCCCTGCTGGCGAAGGCTATCACCCGCTCCACCCCTTCTTGTTTTTGACTCAGGACCGCCCCAAGACCTAAACCGCTCCCATCCGTAGTGACAATGAAGGGTAAGCTAAGGTCAGGATATGCCAGTATGGGAGGCGCCGTCAGACACTTTCTCAGACTATCAAACGCGGCCTGGCACTCTTCGCTCCAGACAAATTGTGCTAATGTAGTCTTATCAGCACCCTTTTTTTCCTTGCCCATCAGTGCATGTAATGGCTTCGCCAATTGTGCGAAACTAGGGACAAATCGCCTGTAATAAGACATAAAGCCCACCACCTGTCTGACTTCTTTTACAGAGCCGGGTACAGGCCAATCCTCCAGGGCTTTCACCTTCTCCATATCTACCCGCACCCCCTCAGCTGACACAACATGCCCAAGAAATTTGACCTCACTCCTGAATAGGAAGCACTTTTGGGGCTTGAGTTTCAACCCATGTTCACGCAAGCGCCCCAGGACAAGGTCTAACTTCTCTAAATGACTTTCAAAGTCCCTTGAAAATACAAGGACATCATCTAGGTAAACCAACAGCACCTCGAACGCCAAGTCACCCAGGACAGCCCCCATTAGGCGCTGAAATGTCGCTGGCGCATTGCAGAGCCCAAAGGGCATGCGTGTCCATTGGTACAGCCCGAAGGGCGTGGTTACAGCGGTTTTCTCCTGGTCTTGCTCAGCTACAGCCACTTGGAAGTACCCCGCGGTCAAATCCAAGGAGGAGAAGACTTGTGCATGACCCAGGGCGTCCAGCGACTCTTCAACCCTGGGGAGTGGGTAGGCATCTCGATGCGTTACATTGTTGAGCTTCCGGTAATCACAACAAAAACGCACAGACCCATCTTTTTTCATTACAACAACTGCAGGTGAAGCCCACGGACTGCAACTCTCCTTCAGCACACCCTGTGCGACAAGGTCTTGAACGTGCTGCTTGACTTCCTGGAAAACATGAGGAGGGATCCTGCGATGCCTTTGCTTGATGGGGTATGCCTCACCTGTTGGAATACAGTGTGTGACCGTGGTAGTATGTCCATAGTCTCGGTCATTTTCAGAGAATGCAGCACGATGCTTCTCCAACAGCTGGTTAAGTTGATGTACTTGGTCTGAGGTAAGCCCCTGGAGATTGGCCTGCACAGGAACAGTTAACGGTCCTGGTTCTTCCTGCTTGGACACAGCTCCCTTCTCGGCTGCCAGTGCTCTGACCCTAAGTTCACCCACCACCTCTTCAAAAGCCACCACTTCTTTCGCCAATACTTTCTGAGGTTTAGACAACTCAGCGACTCTCGCTCTTGGTGGCAAACGGACTGACTTCTGACTCGGGTTCATCAGGCGCACTGGGACCCTACCCCCCACAGAGTTTGCTAGAACATTGGCTACAAGCAGTCCGGAGGGTGTGTTGGCACTAGGGGAGGCCTCCACTAAGACCTGGCATTTCATTTTCGGAGGGATGCGGCAACGACCTTCAATGATTATTTCACTACAGGGGGGAATGACAACAGCCCGTCTGCCAGCTACTTTAACAAAGCCTATCTTCCCATCACGGCCCCCAATTTGCTCCTCTTTGCCCATTTTTACAAGAATGCGCCGCAGGCTTGCGCTCTCAACCCGCTGCCCATGCCTGTCCATTCTCTGGACCCCCTCTAAACCACAAAAGAGGTTGCGTAATTCACCAAGCACATTCATCCCCAATATCCCCGCTGGCCCATTTTTACCCTCAGCCATATCATCTCGCAGCACAAACACGCATTTACCTTGAAGTTTTTTACCAAAGCATTCAATATCAGCATATAAACAACCGATTATAGGGATATCCAGTCCATTGGCAGCCGTTAACTTAACCCAATTTGCAGGCGACAGTGCTTTGCCCTTAAATAGCCTTTTGAAGTGCGTCTCAGACATTGTAGTCACTTCAGAGCCCGTATCTAAAAGGCAGCGGGTATTCACTCCATCGACGAGCACGTCTATAGTAAAGCAGTTGCCAAAGACACTTGGTGGGTTCACCACCTGCTCCATTTCCAGCTGGCCAAGAGGCAGCGTGGGAGGTCTGACAGACAACGTCCTAAGGTTTGCCTGGGTCTGCCCGCTGGTTTGCTCTGGCCCTGCCGCTGTGGTCTTAGCTTGCCATGGTCTTCCTTGGCTCTGCTCACATGTTCGGCTCGTATGCCCAGGCCGTCCACAGGTATAGCACACTAGTCTACCCTCTTGGTCTCGCAGAGGTGGCCTTCTAACTTCCCCATGTGGAAACGCACGCGACTCTGTCCTTTGCAACGCTGTAAAGAGTTCATCCTGTCTTGTTGCGAGTTTTTGGATGGAATCATGCAGTGACTGTAGTGATAAGGCAGGAGGAACACTTTCTGCAGTGGCTGCGCTGACTGTGCCCAGGTTCTTTTTGGCTGGGACAGTTGAGGGGGCTTCTTCCTCTTCTGACCAGTCAATCGCAGCCTGCATTAGCACGCTGAACGTTGGATTAGGCGCTCCCTTGGCTTGCCGCTTCATCTCACGGCGTAGAGAGTCGTCATACAACCCAAACACAAACTGTTCAGTGAGCACTGTTTCTGAATTAGCAAGGCGGTCTGGGTCGCGTCGCTTCAACCTGCGAAGCTTTTCCTCAAGGTCATAGGCAAATGCTCTTATTTTTTCCCCTGCCAGCTGTTTGCGGTCATAAAATTCCCTTAGTCTTGTGCTTACAGGGGCTTTATCACCATAAACTTCCTCCAGTATTTTGAAAACAGACTTAATGTCTGTACTGTTATCCTCTAACCTAAGCCTTACAGTAAGTTTAGCTTCCCCCTTCAGATGTTGTTTCACCAGTTCAACTTGGTCATCTTGTGGAATTTTGCAAACTTTAAAGTAGGACTTCATCGAAGCTACCCACTCTTCAATGCAGGGATCTTCATTACCCTTGTTGCCACTAAAATCTGTGCACTTTCTATCTCTTTGTATGTAGACAGTGGGTTGGTTTTTCTGCTCTATGACCACTTTTGCAATAGCCAGTGCCTCTCTTTGGTCACTTCTGGCCTGTTCCATAAGTGTTGCTTGATTGCTCATATGAGCAGATTGTTCAGCAAACTTTGTCTGCAGCTCTTCAAATTGCTTACGCAACTCATTAATTTCTTCCCCCATTCTACCTAACTATCAAAAGACTAATTTGAATGAAATAAAATGTTCTCAGCTTTTAAAGGACACACAAAGGTTTATCCTGTTCGTGACGCCAAATGTAACGGGTGGGAATCCCGTCAGTTATCTCAAAGCGGCTA
The DNA here is from genome assembly GCF_963457725.1 of Sprattus sprattus. Lineage (NCBI taxonomy): Eukaryota > Metazoa > Chordata > Actinopteri > Clupeiformes > Clupeidae > Sprattus > Sprattus sprattus. The sequence continues at coordinate 22,449,379 of NC_137925.1, read as the reverse complement.
TGAGTTCAGGTCAGTGGTGTGTGGTCTAAAGAACTATGTAGCCACCCCAACAACCCCACCCCTTCCCGTAATCTCGCAGACCAGGCTTCTCAACTGGAAAAATAAAAACATTTATTAATTCTAACACACAGAACTTATTTTCCCAGACAGTATCAAACAAATAATAACATTCAATTTGGAGTGGGTCTTTCTCTTAAACCCAGAGAATCACCTTTCACATTTACCCTTCATATATTGGAACACATACAGCCGCGGAAAAAATTAAGAGACCACTTCAAAATTATCAGTTTCTCTGGTTTTACTATTTATTGGTATGTGTTAAAGTAAAATGTACATTTTAGTTTTATTCTATAACCTACTGGCAACATTCCTACCAAATTTCAAATAAAAATATTGTCATTTAGATCATTTATTTGCAGAAAAATGACAATTGGTCAAAATAGCAAAAAAGATGCAGTGTCTTCAGATCTCGAATAATGCAAAGAAAACAAGCTCATATTCATTTTTAAACTACACAATACTAATGCTTTAACTTAGGAAGAGTTCAGAAATCAATATTTGGTGAAATAACCTTGATTTAAAATCACAACTTTCATGTGTCTTGGCATGCTCTCCACCAGTCTTTCACATTGCCGTTGGGTGACTTTATGCTACTCCTGGCGCAAGAATTCAAGCAGCTCGGCTTCTTTTCATGGCTTGTGACCATCCATCTTCCTCTTGATCACATTTCAGAGTTTTTTTTATGGGATTCAGGTCTCGAAATTGGGCTGGCCATGACAGGGTCCTGATCTGGTGATACTCCATCCACACCTTTACTGGCCTGGCTGTGTGGCATGGAGCATTGCCCTGCTGGAAAAAACACTTCTCAGAGTTGGGGAACATTGTCAGAGCAAAAGGAAGCAAGTTTTTCTTCCGGGACAACGTTGTACTTTGCCTGGCTGAGGTTTGTAAAAGACCATAAGGATTGAACCAAAGCCGACTGGAGGGTCTCCTAGTTCGTCTTCTCTGATGAGTCCAATTTCACAGTAGGTGCAAGACTCTGTGGTTTGTAGGCCTCTCCAGGTCTCCGTCTAACCATCAGACGACCATGTGTTGGGCAAAGCTGAAAATTGGACTCATCAGAGAAGACGAACTAGGAGACCCTCCAGTCCGCTTTGGTTCAATCCTTATGGTCTTTTACAAACCTCAGCCAGGCAAAGTACAACGTTGTCCCGGAAGAAAAACTTGCTTCCTTTTGCTCTGACAATGTTCCCCAACTCTGAGAAGTGTTTTTTCCAGCAGGGCAATGCTCCATGCCACACAGCCAGGCCAGTAAAGGTGTGGATGGAGTATCACCAGATCAGGACCCTGTCATGGCCAGCCCAATTTCGAGACCTGAATCCCATAAAAAAAACTCTGAAATGTGATCAAGAGGAAGATGGACGGTCACAAGCCATGAAAAGAAGCCGAGCTGCTTGAATTCTTGCGCCAGGAGTAGCATAAAGTCACCCAACGGCAATGTGAAAGACTGGTGGAGAGCATGCCAAGACACATGAAAGTTGTGATTTTAAATCAAGGTTATTCCACCAAATATTGATTTCTGAACTCTTCCTAAGTTAAAGCATTAGTATTGTGTAGTTTAAAAATGAATATGAGCTTGTTTTCTTTGCATTATTCGAGATCTGAAGACACTGCATCTTTTTTGCTATTTTGACCAATTGTCATTTTTCTGCAAATAAATGATCTAAATGACAATATTTTTATTTGAAATTTGGTAGGAATGTTGCCAGTAGGTTATAGAATAAAACTAAAATGTACATTTTACTTTAACACATACCAATAAATAGTAAAACCAGAGAAACTGATAATTTTGAAGTGGTCTCTTAATTTTTTCCGCGGCTGTATATTATCTCAGTGAAGCTTTCCTTTAACACTACTTGATGCAAACAACACAATAGAACATACAGAAAATCAGGTAACTTCCACACATGTAATTTTAGGCAGAAAATACATAAAGAACGTGCTGCTCCATTCAACAGTCAGTCAAGAGTGTCCATTTCACTAGCGTTAGTCAGTCAACCGTGTCCATTTCACGTATGTTTCGTAGTGGCAGCAGCTTAAACAGTAGCGGTAGCGATAGCGATAGCGATAGCAGTAGCAGTAGCACTAGCGAACTCCAAAAGCCCAGTGCTACTGTAGAGAAGGACGAGTAGCACAGTAGCGTTAGCAGTAGCGATAGCTAACTCCAACTTCAGTGCTGCCGTGGAGACAGTCGAGTGGCAGAAATACTCACAGGAGACACGAGTGGAGGGAGAGGGAGAGCATAGAGGGGCAATGCACCTGAACCCGCAATCAGCCAACCGTGGACTCCGACGCCGTCTTCTCTCTAAGACGCACCAGCCGTCCCCCGGTTCTTGTTGACTGACAGCTTCCAGCTCTCACACTGCGCTGACATCTTCTTTTTCAAAAAAACGTGGCTCTCCATGAAGTCCCGCCCCCCTTACGCTCTCCATACAAATTGTTTCTCCTCATTGGTCCCAGTCGGCCAGTCATGGGCTCGTCACATACGCAAAAAAACTGTTTATTCGTCAGTTAGACTCTGGAACAGTTGAACAATTATAGTTCGAGTTTTTTTTTCGAAAACATACGAAAACATAGTCAGAACACATGTAGCTCGACTTAAGCAGCTGTGTATTGTCTGTGGACCCCACTAAGCAGGGAGACACCAGGATGTAAAATGCAATATTGCCATTCAAGCATGAAAAAACACAAGGAAACAAAGGCTGACTACCAGATGGATATGAGATTTAGTCTTTTATTGCTGATATGTGGCACTGAAGGATGCCATATTTCAGGAACGTGAAATAGGACAAAGCATTACCTGCATGTTTTATCCTAATGCATCAGAAACTCTATCTGAACTTCAAACACTGCACGTTCAAATGTGAGCCGTCTCATAGGGTGATGTGGTGACTTCCCAAACTTAGAAGACATGGAAGAGCTTCAAACGCCAATCATATTTCACTTAGTAAAGGCTTACTGGGATATACAGAAAGGTCCACGACTATAAAACATCCACAACACCACAGGATTTAATCTGTATAAAAACATATTTTGATGTACCTGCATTCAGTAGAGAGAGAGAGAGGGTCTGACATGGGGTTGTGAGGGGCAACCTGGGAAGGAAAAATAATCGTTGCCAGTGTCTGAGCCTCTCCTATAGCGGCGCCATCACCTGCTGACGGTTACTTACCTTTCCGCTGAAGCATATCATCAGCGTGAATCCATCCCCCACACAAACACCTGATGCTGTTTCCACTCCACTCCCATGCCAAGCCTTTAACCCTTTAAAGTACTAACCCTTTAACCTTTATGCTTGAGGGGCCAAAGGCAAGAGCAACATGGAAGCTTGACCCTTCACCCCTCCCATTTTCTGACTATTGAGTCTCCAGTCATTGCTACAATCACATGGGACATTAGCAAAGCCTCTAAGCAGTATCACTCATATAGAAAAACATACATTTTGAATACAACATCATGCAAGCAGTCGAATATGTGCAAACATATGTATGAATTAATGAATGAATATCAGACGTGCTTGTATGTTGTTGGCCTCAGTTCAGCTGTCATAATAGAAGCTGTCGGGGACGTCTCAAGGAGAGTGGATTTGTGGGAGCAGGACAGGTTTAAGGTACTGATGGGTCTCACGCAGGAAGCAGGGAGCTGCACATTTCCTGTGTCACACTTGCCATTTCCTCCCCGCGCACATTTTTCACCCAGAGGGTGGCAGAGCCAAACAAATCTGGAACACTTAAGGAGCTAAAACAACATCCTGGAGCAGGAGGTTACGGGGTCCTTAAGGCAGTGGGTTAGGCGTCTGGGGAGCGTGCCTGTCAAAACTCCATTAATAAAACCAGGAGGCACACAGAGACGTTTGAACAGCAAAAAAAAAAGAAGCCCCTGCTTGACGGGCGTTAAGCTTTAAATAATCCCAAGGATCTGTGGACCCCAAACAACAAATCACAGATCTCACCAACATGCCCCTGCAGTTCTGCAGTCCAGCGTTTCAAGAACTTCTACACTTTAGATAAGTTATACAGACCAGGGCAAAGTTCATGTGATAACGCATGTTTGAGTGCTTGTCTACATATCAGTTTACGTTAACATCCATCACATATACTGTCTCTTTCTCTCTCTCTCTTTCTCTCTCTCTCTTTCTTTCTCTCACGTACACACACTCTTGGTGTTGCGTATCTATCAAAATACCAACATTTCCCCTCTGGTAAAACGAAGCACAGAGATATTCCCCGTATCATTTACAGCCCATACCCTCGCTGAAACACACAGCTTCTTGAGTAATGAGGGAGAGTCTGTCTGTGCTGTTTGGTCCACTGTATCCCATTAAGAGGGGTTAATCCGCATAAATAGCGGCCCATATTGCTTACATTGGGAGTTAATAAGACTAATGTATTATTAGCCGAGTACTGCAACATTCCCCCACAATAACGCCACTTCCTGTCAATCACGGGCACAATTAAATTGTTTAATGAATAAATTTGCATTGATAATGAGGTGACAGTCGGCAACATCTGGCTCAAGCCATTTAATGGCATACCTGGCATTAGAGAGCCATATGGAATGTTAAAGGCAATGCTGGTTTGATGCTATCTAAATGAAAAGTATCACTCAAATTGATCTGGGTTGTTTGACAGAGAGGAAATCACTTAGTAAGAGCGATTCTGGCAGAATACAAGCCACACACTTAATTGCCACAGGAGGAGCCATTTCGCTGCCTCTCTCCTTTCACTGCGAAGTGGCTGCGAACAGCTTTTTTCCACGCTGCATTTCAAATACTGCACAGGCATCAGGAATTTTTTCGACGTGTTGCCAAATTAAATGCAAATTGGCCTGCAGGCGACATCACATCTGGCTGAACTATTCCTTAAAATCTTGATATGCTGTTTTTACAATTAAAATGAACAATTGCCACCGCGCTGCTAATTTCTTCTGCATGAGACGACTCGTCGCTGCCAAGATATACATTTCAAAATGATTGGCCAAGAGCGAGAGGATGGGGTTTTAATCAGGCAGAAGCCGAGTGAAAAATGGAGACATCAGTGTCATTACAACACCGAGATGAAAACTCCAAAACAAATCGTGGAATAGTGCACTCAAAAAAAAAATCATTTTTCACCGTTTATAAAT
>NC_137925.1:22389195-22436695 GCF_963457725.1 Sprattus sprattus | reverse complement strand
GCTACTTTGTTATTAACACACAAAAAAATGATCTGCTTTGTGTTTCTGTCATCTCATGGGACTGATCCGTGGAATTGAGCAAAAGACCAAAGAAAGAAAATGCTCTGGGTTATTTTACCCCCAAGAGATGGATATGAAAAAGGAAGAGAGAGAGAAAAAAGTGACATGTGGGTCTGTATTGTCTGTGAGCAAACTGCAGATGCTGTGATGATGACGACGATGATGATGATGAGCAAAGCATCAAATAAGGATCCTCTTCATCCTTCACAAAGATGGAGTGAGCAGACTCAAAATGCCCCTGTTAAACTGCGGGCCGTCTCGACAGCAAATGGAAGAAACGTCCACCTGTATTGTATTGTAAAACACATTCCTCTCATACTCGTGATTTCACTGTCACAAGACAAAAGGGGCAGCCTTATGACTGACACGTACGGCGTGTTCAGTCTGTTTCTCTCTGACTCTCCTTGGCTTGTGAAAGATAAGGAGTGTACACCATTTTCTCCCCGAGAGGCCATGTTGGAAGACTGTCACCTTGATACAAGAACACTCTGCCTCTGTGTGCTTCCTGATCCCAGAGGCTCCGTTGCTGTGGGTGGCCCCTGACAAACAACGGCATCGTCTCATGGAAGAAAAAAAAAGGTCAAACCTGTTGTCGGAGTGTCTGAGTGTGTGAGAGAGCCTCGTGCTTTGACAGGCATAAAATGGAACGACCGACTCCGTGTGCCAAAGTGCTGTAGTAATTATAACCATTATGACTGCTACCCTCAGGCTGGCAGCAAATGATTGTCTGCTGTCTGCTGTCAATCTGGCATTAGGACATTGTTGGGTAACCTGATCACAATTAGGGCTGTATTCAGAGCGGAGCTGGAGTTGGGGGGAGGGGAGGGAAGGGGAGGGGAGGGGAGGGGAGGAAGTTTTGTAGCCAGAGTGAAGGTGATTACTGAAATCTTTTGTCTTACTGTCTTCTCTTCTCTGAGGCTCACACCTGGTCTTGTGTATGCTAAATAATCACTCTCTTCATGGATTCATCTGTTATTAGTCTGTCTTTCACTGTGTGTGTGTGTGTGTGTCTGTGTGTGTGTGTGTGTGTGTGTGTGTGTGTGTGTGTGTGTGTGTGTGTGTGTGTGTGTGTGTGTGTGCCTCTGTCTTTTTCTTGGACAGAAATTTACCTCAGAGGGTACTGTCCTTCCCAGGGGTAGATATGATATTTCCCTCCCATGTTATATATGTTACACCAGGACCCCACAAATCTTGTTGAGAATCAGCATTGCAAAGGATTTGTAATAGGAAGTGAGAGGAGAGATCTATCAACACCTTTCAGATGTGAATACATCTCAATGACCCCTCCCACAGATTAGACAATGGGAGAGAAGGAAAAAGGAGAAATCCAACACATTTTAGATTTTTTTAGTCTTCACTGTGCTTCAATGTGTGTGTGTGTGTGTGTGTGTGTGTGTGTGTGTGTGTGTGTGTGTGTGTGTGTGTGTGTGTGAAAGAGACAGAGAAAATAGAGTGCACATGTGTGTTGGTGTGTGTGAGTAAGAGTGTGTGAGAGTGTTCATGTACTCTCTCTCTTCCTCTTTTTCCCCTTTGGATGTGGAGTGTGATCTAAGCGCTTCTGACCCTCGACACTGCACCACTCTGTGGAGCCGGCATGAGTTATGGCCTCGCACCGGACAGTGCTACGTTTCCTGGGCTCTCTCTCTCTCTTTCTCCCTTTCTCTTTCCCTCTCTCACTCTTTTCTCTTTCTTGCAGATGACAAAAACATGTTCTCGGAACCTTTCCCCCTTTTTTTTTTCTCGTCTGAGGCTTTAGGGATTCCAGAGAGGACCTTGTCTTCTAGACTGAATATGATTTTTGGCATGGAATCATGGAAAAAAAATATCAAATAGTCCAAAAAAGGGAGCTCATGACTCAGGAAGTTCATTTGTGTTTAATGACGGACGGACAGAGGACGGGGCAGGATGTCATGCTGAGTTAACCCTTTGCATACTGCTTCCTCCAGTTCACCCGCACCGTTTCCTGCCATCAATACAATGCTGACGAAATAAATCAACAATCAGATGCAGTCACAGAATCACATGAATGTTCACAGGGGTCAGAATACAGAATACTGAACTTAGCTGAGACACTCACTTGGTAAGGGAGGTCTGGGATTCAGTGTCTGGACCTGAAGTAATGTATTACTGTTTGTGAATAAGTGATAATGACAGACGATGCCACCTTGTGTGCATTAAGTATTTCAGTGGTGCATAATAAACCATTATCCTGAGATGCTTAACCCAGCATCTGAAAAATGCAGGCTTCGTATAGTGGGATTAAATATTAACAAACAAAAAAAAGAAAAAAATAAGATTTAAATGAGTTAAAAAATGAATGTGCAGATGCCGCCAATCAGCAGACCTCGCAACCTGCAATTTTCATGCTGGCACCGTAATTGTTCTCATTTGTTGACTTTAGAAGAGGAGAGGCGGCTATTGGAAGTGATGGCTCGGAAACAACTCCTGCCTTTCAAAGACAATCTGTCTCAAACACTCCCACAGTGTCAGACGCTAAAGTGCGGCATAATTAATAGCGATCTGCCTTCGATGCTGATGGCACGTCCATATACATTATGGCATTAGCACAGTCAGTGCAGAGTGTGCTAATTTGGGTGGACTTCTGTGTGAGAGGCACTCAGATAGTTTCAGTGTATTTTAAGGGACTGTCTCTCTGTCACATAGTTCCTAACTAGGCTGCCAAACAAAAGTATAGACACAGGGGATGTGGTGGTCAAAAGAATTGACGTGATTGAGCTTGAGTATGCAATCTCAGTCCTCATGTACTATGTAGCATTGAGTCCATGTCTAAGTACAAATGCAGTTTAAGTGAACCCCTTCCAAGATGGTATTTCAGCAAGGGTAAAGCAAGTAATACGCTGAAGCTTTTAAGAAAAAAGTTCCCACCCAGTGTCTGCTTAGGAACTAAATTAGGCTTGGTAATTGGAGCCACAAGAGGGTTCCAACTCCAATTGGTTCTGGCCTCAAGGTCATGGCCAGGCTTTAAGTAAATAAGAACAATCTTGTGATACGTGCTTTAATGTAATTCTCACTTGGTCTAATAGGATGAAAAAGGAACCCCTATGTCTTGGTCTTTCTTGCTGTGAAAAAAAGGAGCTAAATATAAATAAGATTAGATGATGCCTTTGCATGCTTCTTAACTGAAATTTGGCTCACATTTTGGCTTTGAATTTAGAGTGTGTGTTCTGTTTAGTGTTTTAGGGGGATGGGGATGGTGAGAGATATCACTGCCACTCTTAGTGTGAGTGAGCCACAGATTTTTGTTAATGATGAGAACAAAAAAGTGTATTCACAGTCCGTCTGGAAAAGTGGGACGCAAATTTCAATTGAATCCGTCTCATCTCTTTTCCTCTCACACACAAACTGTTTCAGACACACTCACCACCGGCAAACAGACTCAAAAGAAACGGCACGTACAGGTTTAGTTTCTCGTTTAGCCACCAGAGGATGCTGCACAGCCCCAGGACATCTCACACACACACACACACACACACACACACACACACACACACACACACACACACACACACACACACACACAAACAGACACACACACAAACACACACACACCCACACACAGCTACTGGCTTGTCTAACACAGCCACAAACAAAGAGCCATCCAGAAAAACAGACGGCTCTGCGCCTAGAAACTAGAGTAGTATTGAAAGCCCATATTTTCAAGAGCCGGCTAACTAACATCACAGAAAGGTGTAAATATTTGGGTCAGAATTTGAATTCATCATTGGCACGTTATAAATTCACGGAGCATGTGTGTCCAAGTATATCTTGTTTGATGCGTTTTAACACACAAAAGGCTTGAGGAAAGTGAGCAAAAAAATATCGACTTTTTCCTTTTTCATATATTCAATAGCATATATTTTTCCAAGACATTTGTACTGTGGGAGGGGTTTTATCACGGTTGTGGTAATGACTGTGTCCAACTTTCACTACACTCCTGTACACTCATTACAGACGTTTGATTTGCACCAGTAGATCGAAAAATTGCTCAGTGAAGCTCGAAGGCCTGTAGCAGGTCCATGGCACGCTGCCGAAACACTCCGATTGGGTGGAGGGAGCATTTCGTTATAATAAGTGAGTGTTAGTCCACAAAAACCTTACGGTGTCGTCCTGTCACGGAGTGATAAGCTTTTTTCTCCATGCACAAGTTGTAGTGTTTGAGAGCCAGCCTCACTCATAAAGTGTTGTTAACAAGCATTGTGTTTTTCTTACGCAGTTTCTTTTATTTATTTAACTTGGTCCACGGCACAGCTGCTGTCAGGAAATTGAAGTCAGCTAGTCTGTCATAGTGTTGTGGAGTTAAACTGGATTCTACTTTTTTTTCTTTTTGTTCCACTTTTGAGTACTGCTGCAAGTCCGACATCAGGCCTACTTAGAAACATTTTGGGAATGCGGGCTGTGCAAAGCAATTCTGCATGTTGAATTCAATGTTTGTCTTTTATGTTTGCTTGAGGCACTTGGACCACCAATGGCACTTACACTGACGTGCTCCACTCTATAAAAGATCCACGGCTTTAGATAGTTTTCTTTTGTTGGCAAGCAAACTGCTGTGTTGCCTTCAAAGACAAGAATCGCTATCCAAAGAGAGCAATTGCCATATCTTTTTTTCCGCCAAAGTTGCAGTTTCTACTGAATTGAGCTGGAGATTTGGGGCCATAATTCTAATATGAGGAAGTTGAGCTTGGCACCTCTGAGGCTAGCAGTAACAGGCCAAAGAGCTGGTGTTGAGGCTTAGGGACCAATATCTGCCCTCGCTCTTTAATGATGGTATTTACTTTTCCTCTGCCCTGCCCAAACATATAGCTTCGTGCCAAGGCCTCCATCACACCAGTGGACACCTAACAACAGGACGTGTGGGCTCATTCTGGAACTTCTGGCAACCCTGGCAAATCCCAGAATCCCTCCCCTGTTTATTAGATGCTCACACAGCTACATAAACCTTTTTCTTTGTTCTCTTTGTATATATATATATATATATATATATATATATATATATAAATATATTTCTTTGCTTTGTTCAGATGGAGCTTTACTGCCTGGAGAGTACACAGGACGCAGTGCATTTAAAGACGCAGTCAGGGTGTTTCATCAGGTCCGACGCACAGTGGTTCCTGTGGCTGATCAGCGGAAGAGGTCCATTAAGGGGTGCTGGTAGCCTGGGATGCCTCAGACTGAGCCTCTGCAGCGTGCACAGAGGAGCCGGCACTTCAGCCACAGTGATGGGTCGACATCATTAGCTACAGAATACCTACTGCTACAGGAGCAGAGCACATAAAAACAAGGATTTAATTAATTCTTTGGCACAAAGTTTATTTTTATTACATTTTCACCTATTTCTTTAGCTTATTTAACTTAATCTATTTTGATTCAACAAATTCAGATTATATTACACTACAAGTCAAGTAAATTCAAGGAGTATCACACCTGCCACTTGCCCTAATCATATACGAAAATCAAAGGTGAGTGCCTGTTTGTTTTTCACCAACAAATCCCTTGTGTGTCCAGCATATATGTGCTATTAATATACCACCACAGCTGTTTGTCACGCAAACATAACAGGCATACCGCTAACATGTCTTTTGTCTTTAGTGGGAATGCAAATAATTACAGCAATTATATAGGTGTGAAAAGTGGTCTTTTCACTGGTATAAAATTATATTATACCACAATCAGTGCACATCATCATTTATCTGATTCTTTACATATCCTATTTGTCCCTTTGTACTCAAGCCAACGTAGTGAAACATGCTCTTCAAATACATTCGTTTGGTAAATTTAGCATCATAACCCAAACGTGGAAACACGCATTCCAGCAGTGCTGTGCATGAGCTACAGCTAACATTAAAATGAATCCTTTCCCCTTCCCAAATGCTCATGATTAGGGTGAGTGGTGGCTGTAGTGGGGAGAGAGAGCCGAGAGAGGGAGAGCAAAGAGAGAGAGAGAGAGAGGGAGCAGAGGGAGAGAGAGCGAGAGAGAGCCAAGAGAGAGAGAGCAAAGAGAGAGAGAGAGAGAGAGCAGAGGGAGAGAGAGAGAGCCGAGAGAGAGCAAAGAGAGAGAGAGAGCAAAGAGAGAGAGCAGAGAGAGAGAGCAGAGAGATAGAGAAAGGGAGAGTCCGCAACGGCCAAGCCTGCCAGATTTGAAACCCAGCCAGAGTACTGAATAGGCATATTAAAGAAAGGTCAGGAAAGCAACCGTGGCGTCTGTTTCGCGCGCACACACTAATCCGCAGCGGAAAACAAATTTGTCAAAAAAAAAGGAAGAAATGACAGACACGCACCGGCGGTGTTCTTCTCGCTCCAGCAGCCACCTGTTTGACTCGCAGGTTTCCACAGAACAAGGAGAAACACAAACCACAACAACAAAAAAGAACACAACAACAAGAAGAAGAAGAGAGGAGAAGAGCAAAAAAAGTAGAAGCAGAAGAAGAAGAAGACGACGGAAACAACCTAGAAGATCATATCAATTAATACCAATAAAGACCTTAAGTGACAACATGGAGGGGCATTAGGCCCGACAAAGCGGCACGGCGGAGGGGCTCCAGAGAGGCACCAGCTGCCGGGCCGTGTGGAACCCCCCCTCCCCATCCTCTCCGCCACCCCTCCCCAGGAGCAGTGGGTAGCCGGCGGTTCTGCTCCAGCAGGCGTCTGAGGCCGGGGAGGAGGCAGGCAGGCAGCAGCGGATGGCGCTGGATAGGCGGATGGTGCGTGTGCGCAAGAGAGGGAAAGAGAGAGGGAGAGAGAGAGGGAGAGAGCAGAGTGGTGTGCGGTGTGGAGCGGAGCTCGGGCAGGGCCAGGCCGGGCCCAGCGCAGCTCGGCTCCCTGTGCGAGTGCAGTATTAATGAGGCGACAGCACGGCCCTGCTTCCGTATTCATTAGGCATCTGGGCCAGCAGATGTGAAGTGCCGCCTCAAGACGAATAAAAAATGACTTCCCATCTGGACTCCCTAAACTGGAAAAGACAAGAGCGGCCTCTTCGCTCTCTCTCTCTCTTTCTCTCTCTCACTATCTCTCACTCATACACACACACACTCACACATTCACTCTTTTTGTTTCTCTCTCTCTCTCCCAGTCTCTCTCCCTCTCTGTCTCCCTTCCACTCTTGTCCTTTCTTTTTTCTTTTTCCACTTTTTCTCCATCTCTTTCCTTCTGTCTGCCTCTCTCTTTGCCTTTCTATCTTTCATGGCATTTAACGTAGGCCTTTGAAAGAGCCAGCACCCTTGCCATGATACTCTGGTAAGACTGCATTTCCCTGACATTCCCGTAACATTTGAGCAGAGCAATCGCTATTTCCAAATAAAATACAGTGTCACTTTTAGTATTCACATCTGCCCACGTGAATATATGCACACTTAAATTCAAGAGCACAAGAGGGCTCCTTATGAAAATAAAAACCGCAGTAGATCATGTGGAACTGCCACTTCTTGCCTTATGTTAGCATATTTTAACAGCGGGACCATTAAACCAGCCTGCCCCTCCCTTCTAACAATACAGTATACATTAACATGCGCTGGATGCCTTTCTCTCAGACTTTCACAGGTTTGCAATAATTAACACTGTTGGGACATGTGTGCTTCCTTTCTACTTCTTCCTTCAGTTGCAAAGCTACTGGCCAGCATTATGTTGTGTGCCATCTGAGCAGAGGACATAGATTGCCATATCCTGCACATGGAATACTCCACTGTTTTTAAGCCGTTCATGAATGGCTAGCCTAGAGAATTTAAAAAGTCTACCTTCGTTCCAAAAGTGTCTGGTATCCTTCTCAGTTTTACAGTTTGAAAAAGAACTTGACTACTAAAACATGCTTTCCCAAGGTCATCAATCCCTCTTTTTTTGGCCATTGGGCCGTTCTATCCCCCCCCCCCCCCCCAGCACAAAAACACCTGGTGATTTTAATAAAGATATGGTTACATTTTTATTTAGCACAAAACGGGTGACACACACGCCGGCGTGTGAGTCACAGCCAAGGTCTTAATTCCTCTCGCCTTGCCTAAATAAGAGTTTGAGCGATCAAGTTTCTGCCAGCGCTGCGCTGTTCTGTTCTGCACTTCTCTGCCGTGCTCTCTTCCTCCCCTGCTTTTTAATAAGGGCTTCAATTAAAAGGCTCATTTCCTCTCAGCTGCTTCCTTCGTGATATTATGTGCTGAGTCCAAATGACCACGCTCAGGAACGGAGAATATCCCGGCCTCTCAGCTCGCTCCCGTGCAACTGTGAAGGTCAGCATCTTGCAGCAGTGCTCTCACACAATCACAAACACACACACACACACACACACACACACACATACACACAAACATACATATATAGGCTACATACAAACACTCGAATCCTGTCAAGCACACATTTACCCATGCACACCCACACACAGAAATACACTTACAAATACACACATACACACAGACACACACTTACACATACACAAAGACACACACTTACATCCACATACAGACACATAATTACACATACACAAAGACAAACACTTACACATACACACAGTCACACATTTACACCCACACACATTTAACCATGCATACCCACACACTTACACACACATATGGACAAACACAGCTGCTCTGCACCTAAATCCATGTGTTTTCTTTCTTATTGCAGAGCCTTATCAAGCTGTAAAACGACAATACAAAACTAAGAGGCCAAATGAGTGGCTGACCACTACTTTAACTTTATATAAAATATACACTCTACTATACTATACTATTCTATACTATACTATACTATACTAAAACAAAGCTGACTTTTTATTGAAGTCTTTACCAATGTCAAAGTTTGCTGTAAAAATTTCTCATGCATCCACACTAGGGTATCAGACTACAACCGCCGGCTCTCCTGGGCTCCGTATTCAGCGAGTACAAATTTTATCTTGGCGTGAGTTTTATTTCTGTAGAAGTACATGAAACTTCAAAAGAGATAGGCATCTCTGCCAGCCAATGATTTAAACACGAGCACAGCACAATGAATGGAGACGGAGGACTAACCCTGGCAGAGCTAACCGAGCTCAGCGCTGCTAACGCTGCATTTAGTACCCTGTGGTCTGAGAACAATGGAGATTTTTTTTAATGAGATGTGCATTGTGCCTCCTTACTGAGGACGCTCTTGCAGCAGGTGCTGCGATAGTCTGGTCAGCTCAGACCCTACAGGCAATCCACCCCACTCAGACGCCACTCGTCTGCGTCTGCGTCGGCGCCTGGGCTCCCCAGGCCCAGAGCTGAGGCCTTGCGCACGCCGGGTCCCCCACTCGTGTCATCCTCTTTAGATGAAGAGTAATGACTACGCTGTCACAGCCAAGCCCCTAAGACATGAAAGAGGGGTGGGTGGGGGGGTAAATAAAGAAATAAAGAAAGGACCGAAAACAAGGTGGAGACACTGTGATTGCCTGGTGCTTAAAAGGAGTGCTGTGCCAAAATGATGGTGCCACTAATGGTTTGCGAGAGCTGATTCAGCTCGCTGTGGTCTCACACACGTGTGCCAGACTTTTAGAGGGTCAGGACACACATTTACCTGCCTTGACATGAGATGGCCATGTGGTGAGTTTATCTGAACATGTCCATGTGACTCATCATGAGTCAGCGACATTACACAGTCACAGCCACACGGCAGTGTGTGACGATATACTGTTTTTTGGAGTGCAGCAACAAAGGGGAATTAATCTTTAACATCAGCAAACGAACAAATAAATAAAATCACATAAAAACAGAGGCAGTTTAGGAGAATTACCGTCTTTCAGTGACAAATCATTCTGTAATTATTATGATTTCACAGTAGTCTTGATTCCAAAAAGAACAAAAGTTCAAGCAGCTTTCATCAAGACTATTTACACTCATGATTAAATCTGATGCTTGACAAGCCATCTAATTGGATGGGATTGCTTGGGCTTTGGAATTACAACAACTGTTTAACATCCAAAATCCAGAAAATTCCACAATCATTACCTCGGAAGATAAAGATAATAACACAGGGAGATGTGCATCTATGTGTGTGTGTGTGTTTGTGTGTGTTTGTGTGTGTGTGTGTGTGTGTGTGTGTGTGTGTGTGTGTGTGTGTGTGTGTGTGTTTGTGTATGTTTGTGTTTGAGGGGGGGTATTTGAGCAGGAGGTGGCCTTTTCCGCCATCAACATCTGGAAGTCTTCGACCACTCCAGCTCGAGACTGGCACCACTCTGCGCAAATGAAAGCTGTCACCCACTCCTCTTCTCTCCGCCGGCACTCTCATTAAGGACGGGGCCACGCGCACAGCGGTAATTGTTTTAATTTATTTGTTTATGGCGAAGACAGAGCGGACGGGCACATGGCACTCGCCTCTTTTTTTTTTATTGGGAACATATGGAACGCATTTATCACCATTTGCGGCGATCGGCCTAAATGATTTTATTAACTAATTTGTAACTTTACACTTTTTTAATCAAACACATGCTGTGCTCCGTAATGTTTTGATAATGCTCCCGGGCTTTGTAAAGGGAACAGCCACAGCCAAAGGGAAATAAAACGACAAAAAAAAGAGGGGAGAGAGAGAGAGAGAGAGAGAGAGAGAAAGAGAGCAAGGGAGGGAGGGAGGGAGGGAATGAAAATGAGGAGAGGGGCTGTGGCTGGCTGGGAGGGAGGGAGAGGGCACCATGCCTTGCAGGCATTAGTGTCAGCCATTGTAATATATGGCGGTGATGATGAAGATTATTACGGTGTGCTGCTATGGGGGGGTTGGGTGTGGGGTGGGGGGGGGGCTGTTGGAGTGCAGGTGGCTCCGAGGTATTTAGGGTGTCATAGAGCAGGGTTGTTTACCTAAAGGAACTGAAGCAGCGCAGGCCTCCTGCTTAAGAAAACAAAGGGAGGCGGGGGGAAATATGTGCGGGTGTTGTGCAGGCGGCGCGGTGCGGTGCGGTGCGGTGCGTACATGGCACTGTGCTCCGGCCGCAAGCTTCACTGCCTGGATAATATGTAGCCTGTGGGGAGGCATGGCTACTGTGGTAAGTTATGTTGGGAGTTGAGGCAATGTTATTTGGAAAATACTCCAAGGGCTACGCTAACCAGTTTCAGGGACTGGTATGAAGTGGAGTGGAGGAAAGTGTACGTGTTTGGGGTGGGGTATGAAAAGCGGGGGGTGTCTCTCGAGGTTGTAATCAGGTCTGAAAACACAGCCACAGCGAGGCCTGTGGCGTTTAGCTTGTGCAGTAGCCCGCCCCGGGGCAGCAAATCTAAGAGCAGCCGAGTTTTAAAAGCTATCAAACTTCACTTTAAGCCATGCGTGTAAAAACATTTTATTCAATGATATAAGCAAGGCGCTGAGTTCATATCATATAAGTTACTCTTTAAGTTGTTATTTGGCAACTGGCTTTGCTCAACCTTGCAGGCCTGTGCTTTTTTTGCGTCATCGCAAGATTAGTGTGATGAAACGGCATACAGGCCCTATAGCACAAACTATTTTTTTTTATTTAAAACTATTGTGTTTTGTCAGGTAAGGGAAAAGGTCTCCAGCAGTCATGTTTTATCAGCCATGATGATGATGTATTGTGTTACATAGGCTCCTGAAAGGGCTCGCCATGAGTAAGCAGTTCCTTAATCGTGAGCAGTCCTACCGTGAAAAAGAAAAGAAAACACACACAAACACACACAAAAAAACAGCCCTGGAAATATCACAAGTGATGTTGTGGCCCAGTGTTGAAGCTGAACATGCTCACACTGGCTTGTCTTGTGCTTTGGGAGATGAGAGTGGGGGCCATAGAGTGTGTATGTGTGTGTGTAGGGGGACATTTCGGGGGGTGGGTCGGGGGGGGTGTTCAGGATGCTGCTCAGGCAGTGACACGCCAACATATCCATTATCGCCAGAACTGTGCCCAGTTCCCCCTACCCCACCCCACCACCACCGCTCTCTTGGCGCCAGGCGTCCAAATCCGAACAGCCTGGTGAAAATGCTGAGTGCAAGTCTGGAAGAGGAGAGAGGAGGAGGAGGAGAGAGGAGGAGGGGAGTCAACAACATCCGTCAGTCCGCATGAAGTCAGCTGTCACGGCCGTGGATGCTTGACCAGGGCCGACTCAAAGTAGTCAGCTTCACTTTGTTCAACAATTAAAGGAGAGGGGGCCTGATGCTGTGGGGTGGGGGGTCGGGCACGGGTGTCAGTGGCACGGGGTAATTGAGCCCCATTTGTCGACCGACAGCTGGACAGAATTCGCTATTGCAATTTGGACACAAGACAACGACAGAGAAGCCACATGTTCTATTAAAATATGATGATGTGTGTGCCTCGCGAGGCTCAGCTTTTTTTCTGCCTCCCCCTCCCCATCGTTTGATGTCCTCCTCTTTAGGGTTCTAATGGGAAGTGCTCTGCCCTGTCACACCGGTTGCCTGAGCACTTTCGGGGTGCTGTAGGTAATTTGGAGTGGCAGTTGGCACCCTTTTATGAGTTGTTGTGTGGGATTTGATGTCGTTGTTTGGGGCCAGATGTTGCTGGCATGAAGGGAATGTTACCCAGCGCTTTGCGCGCCAGAGCTCAAAGGGGGATTTTTTTTCTCGGCACAGAACACCCATCAAGGAAAGGTTCAGCTGGGTTGAGTTGTTAGGAGGAAATACATTTTGAAGAGATTGAGAAAAAGACTACGCCAAACAAAGATGACAAAATGAATGACAATTCAAATGAAGTGAAATATAAATAAACATTGTTATTCCCTTCACTTTTGCCAGATAATTAGTTGTTCAATCTATATTATTCTCTTGCAATTTCACCACTTTATTCACTTGTAAAGTTGACTATATATCTCAGAAAGTAGCCTACTCTAGTGCAAAGTTGAGATACTTACAATATTGGAGTTAAAGTGAAAATAAGTGATGCTATTTCAGTGCCTATTTCTTTACCAAAAATATTTTCAACATGCATGAGTCATGGCCTGACGAAGCAAAAAGTGTATTATTATTATTATTACTATTATTATTATTACTACTATTATTGGTATTATTATTATTATTATTATTATTATTATTATTATTGAGGTATGTTAGCTGTTGAGAGCCTCTTGGTGAGATGGTCCCAGATGTCTTTTCTCATCATGGTTTCCGTGGCGACACCTGGACGCACTGTTCTGACGAAAGAGCCCATGTGTTAATTAAAGCCCCATCTGTGACGGGGACGACATCTTCACACCCCAGGACACCTGGGACAGAGAGCAGCACAAAGAGGCGCTCGGCACAAAAACAGCCCCCACCTGCCTCTCCTGCCCGCCCCTCCCCACTGTCATACCTGAGGCCCGGTGAGGATCAGGCATTGCCACCCAAATCCACTGTGTCCTCCTCCTCTCAGAGAAACAGAGAGAGAGCGAGAGAGAAAGAGAGAGAGAGAAAATAATGAGCCACAGTAACGAGGTTGTTGGGTCCGTTGAAGGGATATACTTCTGTTTGTTTTCCAACACTCACCAAGTGTGAGAATATCCCTCCCTCACAGAATCAAAACATCCACAGACCTGATGGAGATAAATCCTCCACGCTAAGCCTAATTACAGGCGCTTAAGAGAAAAGATCCACCACACAGGACAATAGAGAGGGCTGGCGCTGAGGAGAGAGAAATAAATAAATAAACAAAACAACGCTTTCTCACTCATCCATGCCAAATATGGAATCTCTCCTTTTGTACATGGATTACCGGCATATTCGCTCTGAATTTAGCCCGACTTTTCCTGTGAATGTGAGATGATTATCTGAAGGGCTGCCAAATGATCATTTCCATACTGAATACGGCTTGGAAAGATATACAGTCCTCGCGAAACATGCCAGATAGCCCTGCCTGAGTAATTGATGTTTCCTCAGTAATAGACGATTCCTCCCGCTGTTTCTCTCTCTCAGCCACTCTTAGGTGTTCTTGGACGGGGTTCGCACTGCCTGTCAGCCTTCTATTGTCGGGGATGAGTTATAGCTTGGAGCATATGACAGCCTATTTGGTCCAAGCTGAATGTGCAATCACATCTAATTACATGAGAAAGTGCTGGTTGAGTGCCAGGTTAAAGTCAAATGGTGGGTTCTTTAGTGGTTTCATTTGAGCCCTTCCTATAGATGGGCCATTGTAGTGAGCCATATGGACAAAGGAACATTAATGAATGGTGTAAGGAACTGCAGGTACATCAGTAGAGAAATACAACATGGCTCCCGTCTTCTGGGATTTAAGTTTGTGTCTGTTGATGATGGATTTTTTTTCTCAAGAGAAGTTGTTGAAAGCTGATACTTTTTAAAGGGCAGGGTCAAAAAGTTTTTGTTGCATGTTGTTCTGTTGTTTTGTAGTACTGGCGATCCAGCGGTCAGGAGAACTTGTAGGATGGGTTATTCTTCTTCTTCTTCTTTAGCCATCTGGTTCCCATTAGCATTTTAGCTACCACGACTTTTTTCTATTTTTTTATTTTCCAAAATATATGTACTAATCGCTTTTCATATGGTATGAATTTTGAAAACCTACAAAATGACTTGGTGGTTGCCATGGCTGCAGCGCCTCTGGGGGGGGTCAGGGGTTGAATCGCGTGTCAGTTTTTTTGTCGGCCCAGATGGAGGTCTGAGACACTTCCTCTCTCGCTCTTCCCCTCCCAGGTTGCAGGGCCCACTCCCACACTCCTGCAACAGAAGGGAGAAGGCCCCAAGGGAGTTAGCCATACAAATCATGCATTCGGGAGATTGTGGAAAAAGTAGTCTGTGTGTTTGTGTGTGTGTTTGTGTGTGTGTGTGTGTGTTTGCATGTGTGTTTGTGTGTGTGTGTGTGTGTGTGTGTGTGTGTGTGTGTGTGTGTGTGTGTGTGTGTGTGTGTGTGTTTGTGTGTGTGTGTGTGTGTGTGTGTGTATAGGTGTGTTTGCGTGTCTTTGCATGTGTATGTGTGTGTGTGTGTGTGCGTGTGTGCGTGTGTGTGTGTGTATGTGTGTTTGCGTGTCTTTGCATGTGTGTGTGTGTGCGTGTGTGTGTGTGTGGTTGTGTGTGGGTGTGTGTTTGTGTGTGTGTGTGTGTGTGTGTGTGTGTGTGTGTGTGTGTGTGTGTGTGTGTGTGTGTGTGTGTGTGTGTTTTGAGCACTGGATGCACACAGTGTTGCCTGAGTTGAAAGTCTCACCTGGCAGTAGCAGAGCATACTCCTCCATGTGCATCTGCCTTCTTCGTGAAATGCCACCCACTGGCAAAACAACAACAACAACAAAACAACAGCAGCAGCATTGTTAGAAGTTACCACAAATGAAAAGCTTCAGATAATCTAACTGAACATCTGCAAATCCATATTGACCCAGACATTAATACATTGTTTTTTCCCCCAGAAAAATACATATCAAGATTTCATTATATATATCTTGACATCTCACTGATGTGCTGGCTTCTTAGGGAGTTCTGGCAAAGAGGAGTGGAACGCCTCTTTGATGGCTTATCACCTCACAGATAAATGGGAAGCCCTCAGATGAAAGACACCATTGCGCTTGTACACCTAATTTAGATGTCCATCATCCTGAATGGGGAGCATGTTGACTTTAGCAGCCGGATTACTTTCATATTGTCTAAGGACTCCCTAAGGGTTTCTACAAGGGTAATCGCTGCTCCGTTATAATTTATTTTGTCGTAACAGACCTATGCCATCTAGCTAAAATGAATTATGGCAATATATTGCCTATTGACATTGTTGTCTAGAAATGTCGAGGGTTATTGAAATATTGAATGAGCCAAATTTCAACTGCTCAAGATTTTTTTCAAAGATGTGGTCTACCTTCATCTTAAAAAGCCATACGAGAGTTCAAATTGATAAATTCGTAGATGGTTTTACACAGAGGCAGTGGAAGGTTTCTGGCCAAATGTCTCGCACTATATTCAACACATCAAATGTATCTTCTCCACACCTTCTCTCCGGCAACACTCTCGAGATCTCAGCGATATGATGTGTTGTGTTGATGTGTCAAAACAAAACATCATGAAACTTTCAGCTCCATGAAAAGTGAGCGAGGTTAACGGGCCATGACTCGGGTGGGTTACAGGCGCAGGTAAATACCTCTCCGTGTTTGCGTTCCCTCTCTCCGTGGCATCCAGTCTGACGAGCTGTTGACTTGTTGGAATGAGGAATGGCGCACGCATGTTTATGCCAGTAGGGCCCCTCAGAAGCTACAATTTGAAACCAACTTTCAAATCCAGTTTCATTAAAAATGCAACATCTTTTTTTTAAGGTGTCGGAATGGAGACCAAGGGAGCGGGGGTTTGGGGGGGGGGGGGGGGGGGGGTTGTGGTGAGCACCTTTAGGCGAGCTGGGGGTGGATGGAACTCATTCACATTCACAGCACTTATCTTTGAGCAGCCCTCTCTCTTGCTTTGGGCGTATGTGTTTGGTCCACGGTGGGCCATCCCGAAAGGTTTCGCTTCTCACCATACAAACAAACAAACAAACAAACACAGGTTAGACACACCTCATATCCCCACAGCCTAAATAAAATGAAACTTGGATGCAAAACAGCAATGATGGACACATTGTGGCCTAGTGATAAGATGCAGACTACATGCAGAGTTCTCTAGTTGCAGTGCAATGTGAGACATTGCCGAGTTCTCGGTCTATTCTCATCACCATCTTTATCTCTTCCACAACAGGCAAGGTAAACGCAGTCAGTCAGTCTTAGAAGACCAGAAAGCCCTGTGGCAGTCTGTGTTTGAACTGGGAGGAAAAGGCCAGGTAGAGTGTATACAGCTTCTCACGCATTTTGGCCATGTTTTATTTAAAAGCAATGCATTATTGGACCCTTATACAAGCCCTGATGAACACATCCAACTGAAAACCAAGAGCAGCATTCCATCTTTGTAAACAAAAAAAAAGTAAACAATCTGTCAAAATTCAAATACAGGTAATTTTACAGTGAGGAGAAATGAAACCATTGTTTCGTAAAAAAAATCAATGATTGATCATGTGACCATTCAGCATCCGACACGACTCAACGATTCATAAAAAGCAAAAGAGGCAGCGCTTGCGTTGAAAAATACCGTTGTGAGAGAGAACAAAGAGGCAAGCTGTGAACATTATTGTGGTTTCTGGCGTGAACCTGGGACCCATCTGTTGCCCTCTAACGACCTCTCCTCAGGTCCTTTCATTAAGTGGCCGTCTTACTGTTCAGGACAGTGGGGCCCAAGTGCTACACACAGCTGGCTGATGATGTCGTTTACCCCATGAGTCAAGGCAATGGCCCAGCCAGGTAAAAACATGAGTGGTCAGTTGCTGTGCGTGTGTATACGTGTGTGGATTAGTATTAGTTTGTGTGTGTGTGGGCGTGTGTGTCTGAGTGTGTGTGTTTGCAAATGCATACGTGCATCTGTGTGTCTGTGTGTCTGCTTGTGGGTGTGTGTGTGTGTGTGTGTGTGTGTGTTCATGCATGTGCATTTCTGTGTTCTGTCCATGAGGATGTTGGGGCAATATACCCTCACCCAAAATAAATAAATAAAAATAAACAAACACACACACACTCAAGGTCACGGAGACCTTTCGCGGTCTGATAAAGCGACCACGAGAGCATGAAATCCTAACTTATGTTGATAGGATTCCACTTGGCTCTCCGAAGGCCCTGGCCACAACCGGTTCAACTGGGCCCCTAAAGGGGGGGAAAAAACAATCAAAATAATTGAGCCAGAGACCTCAGGTCGGCCTAAGCTATGGAAGCTCCTGTGCAGATTTATTTACATGCTCATTAATAATAAATGGGATATTCTGGCATGAAATCTGAGGCTGAAGGCATTGGGGCCTTGTGTTGCGCCCACACCCGTCTACCCTCAGCTGAAGAAGCCGAGGTGAGTGCAGGCGGCAGGGCCCCAGGTTTTTTTTCTGGGCGGGGGGGGGGGGGGTGTGGTTATGGTGGGGGGTTGGTTGGAGGGCGTTTTGTTTTTGTTTTTGTCGGCAGGAGTCTCTCATCACCCGAGCGTACATGTAGAAACACTGTCTTGAGTTTCAAGTTTCTTATAAATAGATAGAGGACTGGTCTAGCATCTTTTGAGGTCACTTAAGGTATGACAGTAGGTGTTTTAAATTCACCTAAAATGAATCTATTCATCCATGTTTGAGGGTAAAAACTCCTTCAAAGCACATGTTTTGTTTTAAATTATCTTCACATTGTTGTCCAAGACCATAGCTGTAATTCTTTTGTCTTAACTGCTAAAATATCATAATACATTGGTAATCTGCCAGCACATGGAATCTGCTATTCATTAAAATAATAGGCTGCCTTGGGAACCCAACATCCTCATATAGAGCTGCCACAGTGGATTTAATTTCTCCATTATTATTTTATTTTACACATTTTTCACTTGTTTATGAATGTCAAAAGAAGTATCACACAGTCTCCCATTACACTGTTTTGCTTGTGTTTAAGCCATGGTATCATTCCTGGTTACACTCAATTACATCGAGAGTAAATACTGTCAGAAGTGCGCCCTTGATTTTGGTACAAAATGTAATTAAATTAATTTAAAGCAACACAAAACATTTAAATTTGATCAAGATGACTGTGGCAAATCCTGTTGATTCCTGTTTCACATTTCAGCTTAATTCCCTTGGACGTCCCTGTTGAATGTAAGTATTTATGAAAAACCCTTCCATCGTAGATTTCCTGGCGGAAGCCGGCGCTCCGTTGACACTGATGTCAATGGAAAAATGTCAGATTTCAATTGGTGTCGTCCAGCCATGTCTGTGTCAAGTGATGCCGGCCAGGCCTTCTGGGGGTGCTTTCAAAGGACACCTTTTCAGTCGTCTCCCTTTTGTGCTACGCCACCCCTCTCCTTGACCCACAAACGCCTGCCATATCAGCCGTCAAGTGGCGGCGACAGCAGCCAGCCCAGCCATATGAAAGCTGGCCCCGATACGCTAAAGGCATAAAACCCTTGAGCGTGCAATTGATGGACTGGACGGTTGTCAAGGCGTGAGATTATAGAAACACTGCCTCTCATCAAGGGACGGCCCCAGAGGGCCCGGGAGGAGAAACATGGAGGGGCCTGCGTGCCAATCCGTTTCTCCAGTGATCCCCCCCCCCCCTTCTTCATCCGTACTCACCCTCCCCCACCCCTCCGCACTGGAATTCCTGACATTTGGGAAATTAATGTTCAGCTCGAGCGAGGAGGAGGGTAAGGCAAAGCGCTGCCAAGTCATCCGAGATCTGTTTCTCTCTCCTTCTCTCTCTCTCTCCCTCTCCTCCACACACACTCTCTCCTTGCCTCTCTCCTTCTATCTCTCTCACTCTCTCTTATTTTGTTTGCACCGTCCGTGAAATGCTCCCGATTCCCAGCTCCCTGTTTTCGGCTCCCCGTCAAATCCCTGCAGTCTTTATGGATTCTCCAGATCTCATTACAGTCAATGAGGCTGCAAAGACTTTCAGATCAAAGTGAAAGACTTGAGCGCCAGAGGAGGGGGTTTCGGGGGGTAGAGGGTGGTGGTGGTGTGTGTGTTGGGGGGGGGTAGGGGCGATGCCCAGCCAGCCAAATCAACTGATTACAGGCAGAAAGAAGCAAATCAGGAGTTACAGACATAAACAGTGGTCAACAAGGCTTACACACCCACACTGACAAACACACATAAGCACACACAAACACACGCACCTACACATGAGCACACACAAACACACAGACACACACATATGTACCACCCCTACAAACAGAGTAATACACCCATGACAAATCTGGGGGGGGGGGGGTCTTTGTTTCATCATCATTATTCATTATTCAGAGTTTTTTTTCCCCTCTGTCTCTGTCTGTTGTTGTTGCCTACGAGACACAAAGCGGGAAGATAAAGGGAGGCAATGCAACACGTGTGCCTGACCTTGAATAAATGTGCCGGCCGGGGCAGGGGCAGCGGCGTCGCGGCGTCATGTCAGGGCCGCCAAATGAGGGGGTTGTTTATAGACTCGAGGTGCAGGACCGCTGCAGATGAACTCTGCTGATGAATCTATCAGGCCGAGCACGTCTCAGTGGCAGAGCAGTCTGTAGCCCCTTCACTGATTCATCGCCTTTCTGTGTGGTGTGTGAGTGTGTGTGTGTGTGTGTGTGTGTGTGTGTGTGTGTGTGTGTGTGTGTGTGTGTGAGTGTGTGAGTGTGTGTGTGTGTGTGTGTGTGTGTGTGTGTGTGCATGTGTGTGTGTGTGTGTTTAATCTTCTGATCTAAAATGTATGCCTTGTATCTGACTGGGATTATTCTAGGGGGGTGTATTGTAAAATGCTGAGAAGTACAAGGCTAGGACAGAGAAAGTGAGTGAGTGAGAGAGAGAGAGAGAGAGAGAGAGAGAGAGAGAGACATAGAGAGAGACAGAGAGAGAAAGTGTTGAAGAAAAGGGAGGTTTGGGCAATAAATAAATAAATAAAATAAGAGATGTTGTCTAGCTAGAGCCGCCTGAAAAGTTTGATATATAAAGCTGAGAGAGCTGACAGGATTTCCTGAAGCAGGCTTATGCATATCACCGACCTTCATTGCATTTTCAGTGCAAGTTCTGCTTTCACAGTCGAACACAGTCTAGACCTAATCCTTATCTGGGAAGGAGGCCCAGAATGAATTACAGCCAATGATGTGGATATTACTCAAAGAAACGTTGTGTCTATGCACGCCAGCCTTAATAAGTAAATAAATACATGGATGCGTTAGCCATCAGAAAGTATTTCTTGATATTTTATTATTTCAGAAGAACTAACCCTAACCCTAGGTTTTGGTATAGGTTGCATCCTATTTTGCATTGCTTGTTATCGGTGCTCATATAACTGTATGTAACAATACTAATCGAAATAAATTCTACACTGTATACTCTGAACTGGTATATAATGCACATTAGACAGTATATTTTTGAAGAAAGCACTCTCCAGAAAAAGCAGGCTTTGTATTTTGCATATAAAAATGGGTACAGTCAGGCTGGATATCTGAGAGCACTGTTAGGGAATACTAACATCTAAACAGCAGGTGAGGGCTCCCCATGAGGTCATCCTCAGGCAGACTCCATTCTTGCGTGATGACTGTTCAATCCATCACTCTTCCGTGGTTACTGGCGCCCGTCCATCCAGCATGTCACACGTACGGCCAAATCTTATTGCTGTCGTGTAGAGCTGTCAAATTTTGGACATGACAATGTTGTTAAAGAAAATAATTTTCACATTACTTGTCAGACACGCTGTAAATACACTGTGGAAAAAAGGAAAAGATCCTTTTGTCGGATAGTTCCAGAGAACTCCAAGAGCCAACAAAAACTCCACCACAGAGCGAGGGGAAATGCCATAAGATACTGTAGCTGAGGGTGTGTGTGTGTGTGTGTGTGTCTGCGTGTGTGTGTGTTTGTGTGTGTGGGGGGAGTGTTGGAGGTGTAGAGGGAGAAAATTGGCATTTCATTGCAGTCTCGTTTTAATATTAGGAATATGTGCACAGCATGGCTCTGGTGTGTGTGTGTGTGTGTGTGTGTGTGTGTGTGTGTGTGTGTGTGTGTGTGTGCCAAAAAAAAGCTATGTTTCACTCTGAGCTTTGAGAGGGGTGGGAGCGTCAATTGAAATTGCTGCAAGGTTGACGCTCTGACTGTTAGCTCACTCATCCCTGGAGCTGGGGAGGGCTTCATTCAGAGCTATAGAGAGCCCCGGTATCACTGACCGCAGGCCCCTTGTGGGCACAGCGTTGGAGACCGATGCGCTGCCATGCGGACCGAGAAAGAAAAGAAGCCCCCTGACACATTCCTCCAGGGGCAGCAGTTACATTCCTCCACACCTGCCCCGGCGCTTCATCTCACAGTGAACTCCTGCATTTGCACCGCCTTTCACACCTTTTCACACCTCTACATTGCTGTGCGTGTCCCTTCTCATTATTTACAAAAACTGAAAGAAAAAAAAGACAAAAAACGGCACAAAAAAAAGCAAAGAAACACACAACTTGCACAACTCCTGAACCACCACCTCCTCCTCCTTATTCTCCTCCTCCTTCTCCTCCTCCTCCTCCCCATCTTCCCTCTCTCGTGTTTCCTCCACCATCCCTCAGATCCCCCTGCTTTCTCCCTGGATCCCTCCATCCAAACCCCTGCTGCACACAGCATCTGCTCGGAGGATGAATAAATCAGGGAGCCTCCCTGGCTGCACTCCCCTGACTGACACAGGCCTGTCTTAATTGTAGCTGAAAGCCGGCTTTCTCTCTGCTAATTAGCAGATTGCGCTGTTAAATGATTTAAAAAGTCAGGGCTTATACGGGCCCTGCCGATCATCACTTATTCAGGCGGTGCACGGCACATTGTGCGAACACGGCGCCCGAGGTAAATGAATTTACTCCAATTAGCAAGCCCTGTCAGTGCGCATCACTGTCTCGCTTAAGACAGGGGTGGGAGAGGGGGGAGGGGGGGGGGGGGGGGGGGTTGCACTGTAAAAAGTCATGGACTTATTTTGTCCTCTTGGTTTTGGTTACAGCGGATGTGCGTTGGAGGAGAGCAAGGGGAAACACACTCAGAAAAAAAAAGAAGAAGAAACAAGAGAGGACACCTGCCAAGCCTCCGGGATGCCCAAATACACAGACCTCCTAGAGATGTGTAAGATGTGCCTTGTCCATTCAGCCACTGTTTTGTTTGCGATTATGATTCACGATCTTTTGATCTTTCAACAAATCCTCTCAAATGCCCAATTTCCACTGGACCTCAGCAGAAAGCATAATGCCAGGATTTAAAGTCTGCACCAAGGATTTTATGAGGAAAGGCAGCTTTTTATTGAGCAAATTTTAGCTCTTGCCATTTCTGCACTTAAAGGTCACGACCCTCTCTTAACTGCAGTTAGAGTGACTTGGGGCCAGCACGTGCAGGGAGTCCAATTTCGGACTTGGCCGCAAATCACATGTGTGGTGGAGAGAGAGCCAGCCCGGTGTGCACCACAAGCTACGATTTCACTTATTGCCAATGAAATTCTCCAAATAGATTCCCTGGTCTCAAAACGGGATTTGATGAGACATGTCTTTTTGACAGCTCAAGCAGCAAAAAAAAGATTAGCCTGCGCGAGCCTGCAGCTAGGATAAGCTCAACTCTGCCTCCTAATGATGAAGGCGATTACAAGGCGAGGACTGGCTTCGTGTGACTACCCCTCCTCTCCTTTGGACTCGCTTAGCATGAGAGAAGACATGAAAAGAGCCTGGTGTGGAAACAGACGCTTGCGGACTGGGGAAAATGGTGAACCTTTTCATCCAGGGAGGATTTAGACCCCAAATCAAGGGAAGGGGGCGGTGACGAGCTGCAGGTTCCAGCAAATGCCTTTCGAGTGATGTCAGCTCCGAGCGACGAGGCACAACAAACACACAAATCCAGCGGCCTGGAAGTCGGGGGAGTTATTTACGATTCTGGAGGCGATGAATCTTTTCTCACAGCGATTCTCTTTTTTACGCCTCCCCCGGGATGCTTACCCCCAGAACGTTGGCCCATCCTGGCAACAAGCAGCCGCGGTGTGCATCCCCATTATGAGTTAGAATGGGCTTTGTCTTCACAGAAACATTGCTGCTGCTATCATCATCTCTGCCCATTTTCCTTCATGTCCCAGTGACATATGGCTGTGCATATTTTTTTGTGGGTCTGCCTTACTTGACATAAGCTGAGTGTTATTGAAGCACCAAACAGGCAGAGAGAACCCAACCTGAAAAGAGCCAAAGTCAAGTCAGCCAACATGCAAACAAGACCCAAAATGCAATGCAACCTGAAATGCAACAAAATTCTCCTGATTTTCTCTGTATTTTATGTCAAAAGTACCTCACCTGTTTGGCTCTGCAAAGGGTCCAAGTCCATTGGTGACAGACACCCAGGCCATGTAGTGAGGAAGTTGCTTCTGGTTGACATGCATGCATAGTGCTGCACGTAATGTTTGACATGTAAATGTACATTGACACTGTGTCATCGTTTAGCGATACAAAACAATAAATATTGAAACTGTATAAATCTGTAATCTTTAATGGTGGCATGTGATTCTCAGTGCCCCAGGTTTCCAGAGAGTTGGCTTTGGGGAGAGGACTTGTCCACTGAGAGCAGCAGTGTGGAATCTCCATCGTGTCTGCAGAGAGCGGTGCTCGACGAGAGCGCGGGAGAAACTGCGGCTGGACGGGAGCTGGAGGTGAGGGGTAAAAGCAACAGCACAGCCTGTAGATGACCCTGTTTATCCAGTTTTAAATCTTATATTATGTATGTCAAATGTGGTACAAAGGACCTTTAATATTACATACTAAGAATTGTATTTTGTTTTAATTAAAGACTTTTATTTTGTATAGGTGACCTGTGACCTGGGTGTTTAGAGGTGAAAGGGTTGCCCGCTGAAAGATCACTGGAATGCAAACAAGCTAAAGTCAGAGGAGCTTCATTATTGAAAGTTCAAGGTTGCTACTCTACTAAAGGAGATGGCAAGCTCTTACGGTGTTATAATTAACATGTCATACAGTTTAATAAAAGTAAAGATTTTTCATAACATCAGTCGTCGAGACATCATTTGGTAGAGACAGCCCCCCAGAAAATCTCCAAGGCAGGGGAAAGGACAACCAAGTTTAAAACAGAAACGTCTGTTCAGACCCACAAACCCATCGTTTGCAGTAGGTATGCGCATGTTATTGGAAAGCCTCACCACATGATCAATGCTGTGATCTTGTCATCTGTGTTTTCTAAGAAGCTTAGAGGTATTTATCTTCTCCCTCCCTGGGCCAGTATGCACTACTGTATAAGAAATATTTACAGAAGTATAAATAATGAATGTTAATGTGTAATAAATAGATAAGAGGATTTACTTTTCACTCTGATTAGACTGATTGGATTACACTAAAACCCTTAATATACTCTCAGATATCCACGGGATAACAATACGCCGATGACAGTGCATCTGTCATTCTTGAAAACAAAGTAAGCTCCTCTTTGCTGTGTTTTTTTTCTCCAGGAGCTCTCCAAGGTGCTGAGGCATCATGGCCACTTTGTACCTTTTGCAGGCCTCCCATAAAGCAGCGTCTGGCCAGTGTAATAACCGAGGGCGACCACAGTCAGCAGACCCTGCGTGTCCTCCTGGTTGTATTTTTCAATGTAGCGCAAGGCCAGGGAGGCAGAGGGGGCCGGGGATTAGTCTCTGTTAGATTAATGACTTGTGAAATAGGAGAGGTCTCCGAGAACCAGTGGCAGACGGCCGCACCAGAACCCTTCCCTTCCAGGCCCTCCACCAGGGGACCCCGAGGTGACAGCCGCGACACCAGCGGTGGTCACCTGACCAAAACCCTGGCATCACAGTTTGGCCTTTTTTTTCTCTTTTGCTTATGCTTTCGTGAGGAGGGCAGTGCTCGGGGTGGGCCTTCAGCTGTCCAGACGGAGGGTTACACACAAAGGGCTCCGATGTGTGAGATCCTGGAAGGGCTGCACTGTGGGGGAGAAAAGCCATTAGGAGTGCGGAGGTATGGTCTGGGAGTAGCACGCACAACGCTCTGCTGGGCTCCAGTTATGGCTCTGGGCTATAAATATGGACATCAGGTTAGAGCTGCAGGGCTTTCATATATGATGATATGCCCTGCTATCCCTCCCTTCCTCCTCCACACACACACACACAAACACACACACAAACACAAACACACACACACACATGCTTCCTAACTTTACACACTACACAAACCACAACACCCTCTATGAAAGCAGTAATTCACTTTGCGCACTTTGAAGGACAATGCATTGATTTAGACAGTAAAATGGACAATGCAAGGAGCGTGGGTGAGAAGGACTGAAGTGAAAGAGATGAACTGGGAGTGGATTAATCCCAGAAGCGCACACATCCTTTCTGAGTCATTACAGGGTGTGTCTGTGAGGGCGTAGATGTCAAATTTTTCACCTCCGAGGAATAGCAATTTAAAAAAAAAAAATGGTGAACCTTGCTATGATTGAAAATAGTTAGGATGATACTTTGAAAGACAGAACAATGATTTCTTTCTTCTCATCTTACTGTGCCCTAAATGATTTTCATGTGCAATGAAGTTGCAAATGTAGGCTCGGAAGTTGTAAAAATGTCTATCTTACATGCATAATGAAAAGAAAGTATCAATACTACAATCTCACAGTGGGGTGAGAGCACAAGTTTTTCCCACGCTCCTAAACTGTTCCAGGTGAGTGCTTAAATCAAGCTGCTGCAAGAGGTGTGGTTGCAAGACACCAGCAGTGGTTTGCTGCTTTCCTTCTCCCTCGGCTGGTAATTGGTATCATCTGAGAGGCCTGCAGGCCCGCTGCAGTGATTCCTTCCCAGAGATAAGCGCAAGCCTTGAGCGCGAGGTTCAGTGTGCCACATGTCGGGATGGATGTGATGAAATCCACACAGTGTCATGCGCTCCATAAACCAGTCAGCTCCACTTAGCCGATGGTCAGCTGTGGGAGAGCGGGACACTTTTACTGGGCCACTGTGAACCGCGGGTGCTGGGTGCACGCCCAACCCTCTCGGGGAGGAAGCAGGCAGGCTGGTGTAAATCAGAGAGAAGGTCTGCCGCGGCTTGCGTCGGATTTGCCCTCATTGTGGTTGAGGGATTTGGAAAGAGGTTTTTTTTTTTATTATGGCAGACACAGAGTTTACACACGGTGATGTGGATCGTTGTGCGGAGAGCCTGAGCAGGCCCTGTTAGACAACGTGCTTTCCAGGAGCGGAGGTCTGGGTTTAAGTGTGGGGAAGTGACACAAAGTGGTTAGCTTTTCCAGAGGCCATGCTCAGCTCACATATGGCAACAAGGTTTTTTTTTTTGCCGTCATGCCGGGGTTTGCTGCGGCTCAAAAAAAAAAAAAGGACGCCCCTGCCACCTCAGCTAGCAGTGGTGATGCGGAACAGCTGGGGCCTGCTGTTTACATTAATAAGCCCAACGTGGGAAGCATTAAGGGCCCAAAGCCAGCTTCGGGGAGGGAGAGTAATGGCTTCAGCATTACTGGGCCATGTAGGCACAAACCCTGTAACATTAATTCACTTAAAACCTCCCTCGCTCACATCCACTGATTGAAGTGTGCTGCAGCATTAGGGCACGGGAGAGTGAGTGAGCTCATGGTTAAAAAGGCCTCCCCACCTTTCCTGTCAGTTAGTTGGACCTTGGGCTGGAGCCTCCAAGAGCGAAACAAATCAGACAAGGTGTGATTTAATAAACCCACCGAGGGTTCCTCTGGAAACCGAAACCCCCCCTCCCAAACCCCGAACGACTGTGAGCATTTTGGTTCACTTCAGCTCACAGCTCGCTTCACTGCATTTCCCATGTTACACTTGGACATTCACGGAGCGCCAATCACCACCACCAATCGTGATTAAGACTCAGCTTAAATTATCTCCCGAAAAAACGGAGTCGCAAGCCTCTCTCAACGAGTACAAAATACCACAGCCACTGAATATTCATTCGCACCTGCTTTCCCCAAAACAGCCTGGCAGGTTGAACGGTACGCACGATGTGAGAGAAAAAGCCTTCGAAGCGAAGCACAGAGGATTGCGGCTGCCATACCATGCTCTAGACTCCTGCACCGTAACAGGTTGCAAGAGACACTACATTTTTCCACATGATAAAGTGTTTTGGATTTCCACCTCCTATCTCCCACCCCCCACCACCCGCCGCTTCCAGCCCCAGCACTACCACTGCTCTACAAAAGTACTTAACCATCATTGTTTTTCGATGGACTTTGAGCGTCTTAGTTAAAAGCGTCCCCGAAGTGGTTGTCAACATGTCCTTCACCGGCGATCAATGGATGGGGCAGGCGGGAGAGCGTTGCGGCTCCTACCTACACAGTCACATGTATTCAGTGGAGTGTGCCAGCTATCAAGATGAAACAAATGTGACTCATTACTGCGAGGCTCAGCGCATCCCCAGCAAGGGCAATTCAGCCTCCCTGAAACGTGTGGGAGTTTTTAATATTGTGGAGTGGAGCGTGTCATCCTGGGACCCACGCTGGCTTCTCATCAATCTAGTGTGTGTGTGTGTGTGTGTGTGTGTGCGCGCGTGTGTGTCTCCCCCTGGCCTACACTCCCACGCTGGTGGACCTCAGTAGAGGTGCCGCAACACAAAAGGAAGTGTACTGTACTGCCCGTGTTAAAAAGACATCCCCAATGAAAAGCCTTCTCATTTTGTTTTGTTTTTTTCTTCGTTCGTTTTTGCTTTTCGTGGGTGTTAATGATTTTTTACGCCACAAAACAAAAAGTTGCAATGCAGCCATTTTCTTTTTTGAAATAAATTCCTCATGGAGCCTCAAATAGATCATAAGAGTGCTGAGCCTCCATTGTTTGGTAGATGTGTTCATCATAGAAAACATCATAATTCAATTAGTTTCTTTCCGGGTAATATTCCCACAGTAAACGAGCAAACCCCCCCCCCCCCAACACACACAAAATGAAAACATGGTTGACTTACGAGGTCAGAACAGCTGCTTGGAGCTACACATTCTGCAAAAGGGCAAAAAGGTTCTTGCACCAAACTCATGTACCATTTCCTCCAGCCAGGCAGAGACTAAAATAACTGCCTCAGCAGTATTCTCATGGTTAACCTGCGAGGTCTGTGCCATCTGGATACCAGTCAGTTTCTCCCGCCGCCACAGCACACCGCTTATGGAAGAACTAATGCGAAACAATTGTTGCACATGAAACCTCATTACACAGCATCGGCATTTAGACTAAAAAAGGACAAGAGAAAAAAGTAGCTTCCAGGTCACACACACACACACACACACACACACACACACACGCGCACGCGCACACACACACACTGACACACACACACACACACACACGCACACACACACACACACACACACACAAACACACACACACATACACACACACATTCACACACACACACACACACAAACAAACACACACAAATACACACAAATACATACACACACACACACGCGCACACACACACACACAGAGAGACACACACACACACTGTACCTGGAATGAAGACGTGGGCTTTATTTAATGGCGAGAAGAAGGGATCGTTTCCCATTGACAAGACTTGGCCTTAACCCCACACTTTTCTTCTCAGCCCATCATAAGTTTCCTATCACAATGCGGTGGAAAAAGCGAGGGATTACAGAGAGTTATAAAGAATGATTTCCATCTGGACGGGAGGGAGAGCCGGGGGAGGGGAGGGAAGGCAGGGTGTGAGGAGGGGCGGGGGATTTCTTCCCCAAAAAAACATCTGGAGAAGCAATCTGGCATAAATAAGCAGGCAGCGACTCACTGCCCACCCAATAAATAACATAGGGAAAGGAACCAGTCTACAACCTGTGTTTCTGAGAAGCCCTAACACAATCCTGAATTATACTTAGCCAGTGTGTGTGTGTGTGTGTGTGTGTGTGTGTGTGTGTGTGTGTGTGTGTGTGTGTGTGTGTGTGTGTGTATGTGTATGTGAGTGTATGTGTGTGTATGTGTGTATGTGAGTGTATGTGTGTGTGTGTATGCTTAGGTGAAAGAGAGAGAGAGAGAGGAAAGAGAGGCAGTGTAAGTAAACTGTGTGTACAAGCTCACCTCTCTGTATATGTGGACTGTGTGTGTGGTTCCATGAGGGAATTCATTTATTTTTAAACCCAAATTAGTTTTTTTGCATTT
Organism: Sprattus sprattus; assembly: GCF_963457725.1. Classification (NCBI taxonomy): domain Eukaryota; kingdom Metazoa; phylum Chordata; class Actinopteri; order Clupeiformes; family Clupeidae; genus Sprattus; species Sprattus sprattus. Next base: position 22,407,095 of record NC_137925.1, on the reverse strand, counting down.
ATTAAAATGTTTAGACTGTGTGTGTGTGTGTGGTTGTGTAATTTCTAACCTTACACTATTTCAAGATACTGTAAAAAACCTTTCTAAAATATGAAGAAGTTCTCACTCTAAATGTATGTTTCTCGCCAGTATCTGTAGGTGTTTAAAGAGATGGTTCGCTCTTGTATATGTAGGTGTTTTGTTTGTACATTTTTTTATACCTGTGAATGTCATTACTGTTCTATAAGAGAGCTTGTGTGTGTGTGCTTGTGTGTGTGTGTGTGTGTGTGCACGTGTGTGTATGCACGTGTGTGTGTGTGTGTGTGTGTGTGTGTGTGTGTGCATGTCTGAGCATTAGTGTAAGCATTAGCGTTAGCATTTATCATTCCCTCTGGGCTCTCGCTCTCTTGGCTGTCTCTTGCACACTGGCAAGGCACATACACACACGCTCTCTCTTTCTGTCTCTCTCTCTATCGCTCTGTCTCCTCCATACCACAAAGTAGCCAGCCTTACTGTGTTGCAGTTGCCAGCAGGCTGGAGCCAAAATGGGTGCAAAAGCATTGTGTTCAAGTAAACAGGGTTTCACTCAAGGTCCCCAGAGACTTTCCAATCCCTCTCTGAACTGGAAATATTTGTTTTCTCCACTCAGATAGTGGGTTTTGGGTAAACAGCATATTGCCTGCTCCGGTTTGGCAAAAACACATTTTGTTAATTATATTTTTGATGCCAAGCATGCATCCACTGTCACATTTGTGCATTTTCAGAGCTGTTGGAGCACAGCTTCAGTGGTTTTAGTGTGAGTGAAATAACAGCAACAAACTATCTTAGCTGATATTATAATAGTTATGGAGGCTTCTCTCAGTGGAAGAAAAGGCATGTTTTGCTTGTGGCATTAAGTCTGAGGTAGTTGTGGTCATGTATAAGTTTGCTGATACTACTAATGATAGAGTTGCCGTTATGGAAACAAGAGTCACATAGTAAAAGAAGGTCTACAGAAGGTAAATTACATTCTTTTGAAAAGTATTTAAATTAAAATGTTTAAACCATTTCGGCAACAAAATAAACATCATTAATACATTACCAAAGCACCACCATGATTGTAATACATGGGAAACATCCCCACTGATACAACTCTTTTTTCATCTCAGGGTCCCACTCAGTATCTTTTACTGTAAGTCAGAAAGATTGCTGGGAGTTGAGAGTGTACACAACTTTCCCACGACCACAACACAGACTCAATGCACAGCACATCAGCCCAACTCCCGAGCCTCCCAGCCTCTGCCTTCTGCCCCCTGCCTCCTGCATCTCTGCCTCCGCCACCTCACCCCGGCTCCGCCAGCTGTGCACATCAGCCTCCCAGCTGCAGACGGAATCGCGGTGCCCAGCCGTGCCAGTGCGCGGTGGCAGATGGCGGGGGCTGTGGTCTGGTGGGAGGAGAGGCAGAGGGTACCTGAACAGCCACCGCAAACAGGCAGGCAGGCGGGCAGGAGGGCAGGCAGGCAGGGGGCGCAGAGGGGGCGGGGAGGCGAGAGGCCTAGACGAGGGGAGAGACGGAGAGATGGCAGGAGCACTGGGGCCAACACTCTACATCTATCAGGGCAGGATGTTAATGAGGAAGGGGAGGGAGAGAGGTAGGGGAACACTGAGATAGAGAAAGAGAGAAAGAAAGAAAGAAAGAAAGAAAGAAGAAAGGAAAAAGAGACAGGCAGAGAGAGAATAGGATTGTTATATGTATTGTTTATGTAATCACTTATATATGTATTGTTTATGTAATCACTTATATATGTTTTGTTTATGTAATCACTTTTTATATATCCAACCCAAATGCTTTGGCAATACTCTACAACGTTATGGTCATGCCAATTAAGCTTCTGTTGAATTGAATTTGGATTGAATTGAATTGAATAGATGGATGCAGACAGTGGAGAGGAGTTTTATGTGCCAGTAATGACAACACTGTGTGCACTGGATCAGTTAAGGGCATGTCGAGAGAGAGCAATGGATCAAGAAGAGGGTGGGGGGGGGGTACGCACTAGGGTGCCACTGATGCTTCCAACCCATAAGAGAGCAAATCAACCTGAAGTATGAGAGCACTGGACCTAAAGCTGTGAGACCGAAGGAAATGTGTGGGAATTTGAATATTTAAAGGATGTCAGTTGTTATTATTGGAAAGTTAGTGGAAAGTACCGTTTGACTGTTAAAAAAAAGCAAGAGAGGAAGTAAGAAGGGGAGGAGAGAAGAGCAAGAGAGAGAGAGAGAGAGAGAGAGAAAGAGAGAGAGAGGGGAGTGAGAGAAGAGAGTGAGAGACAGAGAGAGAGGAGACAGTTAGAGAGAGAGAGAGTAAGAAAGCCAGTTTGAGAAGTTTATACGAAATCTATCATTCATGCAGAGACTCATGACTTCCCTCTCTTTTTCCCATCATGCTCTGCTTTTCCTTTCACAACCAGGTGTCTCTAAGTCTGGTGACCCTGCCGAGCAGAACATGTGCATTATGGGATAGCGGAGGGTGTGTGTGTGTGTGTGGGGGGGGGGGGGGGGTATGGGGCTCACAGGAAGGGGAACGCGTCTCATGAATAGTTCATTAAACATGAGAGGGACCAAACGGAGGTGGTCAGAAGACAGCAGAGGACATCAATATTGCATCAGCCTTCCGCATGCATTGTTCATGCAGCAAGGAAGAACATCTTGGGACTTGGATCTGAGGAGCCCTCCTTCTTTTTTTTTGGAGGACAGGACATTTTCAGGAAATTTGGATGAAAGTTTTAAGAATTTTTACAGACAAAATGTTGTCTTTTGTCTTTTGTCTGCATGTTGAGGCATTTCTACAATATATTCTAAACTATCTAAATGTATCTTGTATCACGTATAAGCTATAAATAATGAACGTTGTTTAAGGCCTTATCTCTGCTGTGTTATTTAGAAAAGAAGCCACTCTTATAGATAATGGAATCATTCATGAAGTATTTCTCAGTACAGGAAGACTCTGTGCTCATGTACTGCTGTGACATAGGAGAGTGAATAAACCTGGTCAATAAAACATTCTTCCATTTCCTCTATTTCTCTCTGAATGTTTAGTTATTTCTAATTGGACAGTTGCTTCATTAAGACTTTTGTAGCTTTGTTACAAGTGAATTATTCATTGTTCAAAGTTGCACAAAGCCTGGTAAGATTTTTCTAAGGGGATGTGCGGTGTGTGATAAATGCGTAGATCACATATATTGCCTCTGTATCCTCTAAAACAATATTGTATTTATATTATGGTTCTCAAAGCATGTTTTGTCTGAAGACATGTCTTGTCACATTTGTGGGTGAGTTTTCTCACAAAGTAAATGTTATCTTGTCTGAATTGCAGTATGTGGTTAGATAAGAGGTCTTCACAAAAGTTTTTTTTATACTTTTCACGGTCTAACAAATATGTACGTTCATTCATGCTTTGTCAATTTTTCTCTCTCTCTGCATACACGTCTGGAGAGTGATCAGTACAGGCAAAAAGACAAACGAGTCTTTCATGGGGTTTACTAGTCACTATAGATCATTTGCTAAATAATGTCCAATTTGGTTGCATTTGATTCCACAACCATTGAGTCAGAAAGTACAATTGGACAGTGCAAAATACTTGCTGTACTGAATTAATGAAATATAATGAAAATCTTTTTGCAAATGTTATTGTTGTAATTAATATGGTCTTCCCAGGAAAATTCATAATGACCATAAAAAAAAAACGTTCTTCTCCGGCCCCTTATATTCACTTGTCTAAACAACACACTATTGTGTAAAATCACAATCCATTTTCTTTTTTTTTACTTACAATGCATTTAACATTTCAGAAGTGTGAGTGTGAAACTTTGTGAAGTAGTTGGTCAGTGATGTCCAGGTGTCGTTCTCTCACTTTTGCTCATTTCGGCTGGAGTTAAAAAACAGCTAAAAAAAGACCCAGCACAGCGCAGCGCGGCCGCGGCTACCTTCACCTGCTGGGTGGGAGCAAGCGGAGGGTTTATTTGCCTTTCATGGCGCACTGAAAGGTGAGAGCGTGCGGCCGAGCGGCCGGCGTTTACTCTAAATCTCCTCTTTCCCCCCGTCGTGAAGGAAACACTTGTCTCACACACACACAAGGTGCAGTGAAATGAGAGCCCTGTGGCCGTACAAGAGTTTATGGGGCTAAACGCAGGACCCCCCCCCCCACACACACACTCACACACACACACTCACACACACACACACACACACACACACACACACACACACACACACACACACTCACACACACACAGCCCCCACCCCCACCCTTTTCAGTTGGCTTCCATCAGAACAGCCACACATACAGATGTGATTGCCGGGGCGTTCTGAATACACACACACACACACACACACACATATACACATGCATACACACACACACACATACACATACACATACACATACACATACACATACACATACACATACACATACATACACACACATATACACATACATACGCACACACACACAAAAATACACATACGCATACATTCACACACACATATACACATACGCACAGACACACACACACAAGACGCACAAGGTCAGAGGGAGACATGAAGCCCATCATGGTCTAATGTTGCCGTAAGTACAACTTTCAATGCATAGCTATGCAATAGACTTCCATATATAAGCATGGGTCTGTACAAATGGAAAAATATGTGCGTATAGACACAAACACATCCACACACACACACACACACACACACACACACACACACACACACACACACACACACACACACACACACACACAAACACAAACACAAACACACACACACACACACACACACACACAAAGACACACACACACACACACACACACACACACACACACAGTGTTTGCAGACCAGTGAGTTGGGCCCCTCACCTGGCTTAGATCAACAGAAGTTACCCAGCAGGTTCTCAGGTTCCCTGTGCATGGCCTGGGCCTGTCCCTCTCAGAGGTCATTAAAGAAGTGGCGTGCTGCGCAACCTCAGACCTCCACTGTGGGTACACACACACACACACACACACACACACACACATACAGACAAGAGCACATGATCACATTAACACACCCACGTACAACACAAGCTCGGACCATGGAACACACAGACACACATGAACCCCTGAACTCACATTCTGATATAGTCTCTCACACACACACATACACACACTCACACACACTATACCATCACAATATAGCAGATCCCCCCATTGTGACTAACCAGCTCAAGTGAGCCGTAGAAAACTTTTGACTATTGAAACTCACTGAGTGCTCCGTCCTTCCCATTGAAATAACAACAGAAGCTGCAATGAAAGGAAGACCTTCTAGCTCTATCTTTCAAAATGCAAACAAATTAATTGATTCCTCTGAGATAAATCCTATCCACCACTCTCACCTACAGAGGATCCTGTGGTTAAAATGGAAAACGGCATCAAGCTGCGCTCATCTCTTAAACACATCTCCTGGCCTCCACAAGCAAAACAGTCCGGAGTTGTTGGTGGAATTGCTCAGATTTACAATGCCAAACTGTTTTTATGATGCAACGTTAAACCAGGAGGGTCATGTTTAATGTATCCGTGAGATCCAATTGTAATTAGCAATTCAATTTATGGAACTATATTCAAGAGAACTATTATACTCAATCAGACCGGAGGGAGCAACTGTTACCCAGAAGGCTTCTCCTTCCTGGTTTACATTACAGATGAATCTATTGATGTTGTAGTCAGGGGTCAGAGGTCAGCCGCCCTGGTTCATAGTCCTGTGTTTTCTCACAATGCTCTATCGTCCAGTATAAAAAAAATGCACTTGTAAGAGGAGAATATGTTTGTATTTGCTTGAAATAGATAACAGTGTAACTGTGTGTTACTGAACATGCTGTAAAAATGTGATCTTTTAAAAAAAAAGATGAATGTTCTTTCCTGTCAAGCTGGTGGTGTTTTGGCAGTAACTGCATGGATTAGTTTGTTGCTGGCTGAAAGTCTAGTGCACAAGCTGTTTTTTCTAAGCATCAAGTATAGCCCATATACGCATATGCAGATACACACACACACACATTTGTAAATACATTTGTTTTTTTATATAATTTACTCTACTCTATAGATTATAGATTATACTCTACAAAGGTATTTTATACTGACATTCTGTTTCGGTAAATTAAAGCAGTGAAATGAAAGAATGACAGAGAATGACTAAAATGGTGTGACCTCTTTACCTGCGAATTCTGTATTCTCAAACTCCCTCAAGACAGCAGAGTGCATCCAACACAGAACATTTTACAATGGCCCTCATTTGAATAACATGCATGAATAAAAGCCATACATGAGATTATAGTATCCTGTGTCCACGTCAGTGAACTTTACCTTATCAAAACGTAACTACATTATGCAAAGTCATCAATTTATAATAACAGCTTCTTGTGTGTAGATTTTATATTTACTTCTTAAAAATTAAAGAATAGGTTTGATATCGAAAGTGGGAATTTTGAAGTACATGTTAGAGTAAAAGGTTATATCGTTGATACCGGGATGTTTGTCTTTTGACAGTCTGTCCATAGTCTTATATTTATTCATGAAGATAAACAAAACAATACGACTGATTTAAAATTAAAATAAAACAAATATTTTACTTCAAGTGAACCAAAGATCTCTTACGAGTGTACCACTGTCGGAAAGCTTCCGATACGACCTTCAAATTCACAATAAGCCATTACGGATGGGTTGATTGGCCATCAAAGAGTATTTTCTAACTGTTGAAGCTTGTCTTTAGGCGCCATCTAGTGTAATGTCACAATTAAAGGATACAAATATTAAGACTGGATTTCCACACACTATAACGGACAAGTTAGTTTTCACATTCTAACTTCATGTTTGATTTTAACACTCAGTTCATATGTTTCTGCATGGGCTACATTTTTGAATGAGTATTAGCAATAAACGAATTTCTTTTCTGGTTTAAGAGTCGTAGAAAATGGCTGGAAACGAACAAATCTACTCTACTAATTTACCCAAGCCTATTAAAAAAAAACTTTTAAATCGTTGTTTGTTAGAACTCTTACTTTTTGTTCTGTACTTTGAACACACTATGGAAAGGTTTGGTGAAGAACCCGTTTATCTGTCAACGTCCTAGATGGGCAATGAAAGGTTATTATTCGATAACAACGCAACAGTTATGTTTTTCTAAGTGTAGACCAATATGACATATTGTGATGCTATTCATTAGTATTGACTCAAACTATTAATGTTATACTTGCTTACCTAAAAAATGTAGACTATATTAATGGCATACATCTTCTTCATGACATGGGCTACGGTAAGCTGCTATTGGAATATATATTCTCGCAGTATCCCTAGTATGACATGAGTTGGAACAGTTGGTCATGCTAAATTTAGTCTTTTTCTGTGAATTGTGATACTCTACGGTCTGAAATATTAATTGTACACCATCTTCTCCACCAGATGGTGCACTCCCCCTGCTTCTTGTTCGGTCGGCGCCTTCGTGTAGTGAACTAATGTATGGCTCAAACATCTAGATCAAAAGCACATTTGGCAGACCGTAAAGCCCATTAAATAAATAGAAACGTTTAAAGCACGATGAAGAAAACGTCACCATGGCAGCTTTTCTAAGATGTATCAGTATTTATCAGTAGCGTTCCATCTATTCTGGGTATTAAGGCAAAGAAAAAGTTTGTCTGTATTCTCTAAACTTTTCTGCGCATGCTGTCGACGCATTACGGGGTTTGCCCAATTGGTATTATGGGGAGTTGAGAATCTGCACAATTGTCAATTTTGGCTCTGATATTCCACGAAGAAGTCATGCCTTTTGTGCTTTTTTCCACGTTTGCTTTCATATGCATTACAAGTTTATCTAGTTGTAGGAGTGTTTCTTTGATATATCTGGAAAGCCAGGACCGACCAAACGGGACTGACATACTTAATAACAATAATACGACCTTGGCTCCTGTATTGACGACCACCTCCATCCAAACTGCTAAGCCAACAGATGCATCTACAATAGTTAATACAGTTACAACAGGAACAACAACTGTAGCAGGTACTAAGGGGCCAAAGGCAACAACTACTACATCTACTGCAAAGACTCAAACAAAGCCTGTCAACACGTCCAATAATGTCCATTTTAACACCGAGGACTTGAATGACAAAATCGACAAAAAGTTGGAAAAAAGAGTATGGAACCCAGCGCAAGACAATGAGCCACCAGAGTTAGGTGAGAGATTAATTTATCAAATGATGAATCGCTAATACATTGTGAGTTTGTCATTTTGTTAATAGTCCATTAAACGATGCCTAATTTGATTTTATGTTTGAATGAATGTTGTTTGCATTTATAATTATGTTCTTACATACTGACCTTACGAAATTTAGGGCTAAGTTGTTCAAATGGGAGTGGATGTGCTTACGTTATTTGTGTTGTCTGTTTTTGAACATCGCGCGCAGTTAAATAATTCTACAGACAGACAGCTTGCTTCAGTAATTGTCAGATTGTCTCTAAGATCCAACTGTATTGCCTTGTATCGTTGTTATTGCTCTGAACAATATGCGATGTATTTAAACCAACTATTTAAATATTTCCTTTTTAATATCGAGGAAACATGACGCTAAATTGACAAAAGTATCTGTGTGTGCGTGTGTGTGGGTAAGGAGGGGGGGGGGGGGGGGGTTGCTGTTGACACTTCTTTTATCTGTCACTGATGGAGAACAGATGCATTGCAACAGGCTCTCTCTCTCTTTCGGTGCATGTGTGTGTGTGAGTGTGAGATGATACATTAAAGAGGGAAATGTGTAGTACCATGATTGTGTGCGCCACTATAATGTAAAAGGGAAATTCATTGAGCATTTAGTTATCATGGCTATAGGAAACATGCATGTCACAATAGCCAGCGTACCATTTATTTGTGCAACTTTTTTCATCAGTCATTTAATTTCCTCCCAGGACAGTCAAATTGAGTTCTAACACAGGCTTGTTTCCAAAAGATTTAGAGAGAACTAATGTTACCCCATAGTCGAGAAGATATTCTGAATCTGGCAAAGAATAACATCAATACATCAGTTCAGACCTTGTAAATGTCAGTGCTTCCATACACATGGAGATAGAGCCCCACACTGGGTCAAATATCTGGGTCAACCCAAGCATCCCATAATAGCTAGGAGATTCTTTTCCTTTCTTAAACCCAAGCACAGGACAAGTGAAAGGATGCTGAGTCAGCTTCTCTGCAGCTCTGCTCCACTTCAGACTAACAGTGAGTGACTCACTGCCCTGCGGCCAAACCACAATTAAGCCTGCCGTCTCTTCCAAGCCAGGAAATCAGGACTCGTCCCTCCCCAGGGGCGAGGGTGCAGAACCAGGGCTTTTGTTTATTTTGTCATTCATACATTCGTTCGTTCGTTTGTTTGTTTGTTCATTCACTCATTTTATTTATGTGTCTTTCAAAACCACCCAGAAAACTTGTCTCAGGGATTTCAGGTCGTCTTTGCTCATGAGCTGGCTTTGCCATTTTGCAGCTAAGTTATTCTGGAGGTCCACACGGAGCGCAAAGGTAGGAAAGAGGCCTAAAAAGGTGGTGAAGAAGCCCAAAGTGCTGCCCAAGAGACCAAAGCCGACTAAAAAAGCCACCACAGTTGGGAAACCCACACCACCACCAGTGAAGCCAAAGACCACAGAAACCAAAACAAGGCCAAAGAAACCGGTCAAAACCGAGAAACCAGTGATGCGTATGTATGCAGCTCTAAATAAGCATAGCTGTACATACGTTATGAATAACACTGATATACTTATGTTATCATACTGTGTAGGACTGAAGACGGGTGTGATGTTTATCATGCTTCAGAAGGAGAGAAGCTGATCTTCTCTGTAAGCTTCTGTATCTTGCTGACAGCTTCTGTCATTGGCAGTCAACCTGTTGTTGTTGCCTAGGACTGCATGCTAACACTTGCTTTAGTAGATCTGAGAGTGAAAGGGCTTAAACACTCATCCAAAAGCTATTTGGCGCTAAGCAATATAACACATCTGTTTCAGAACCCATGTTTCTGATATTCCTTTTAGCTGTTCACAGACTCTTATGACTGAGGAATTATAATAAGCAAAGGTCAAAGTTGCAGTTAAGTGCTAGAAATTGTCAAGTTTGGGTTGAAAGTAATGGACATATACTTGACAGGAAATTCAGAAATTAGGCTAGTTGTCAGGTAATTCAGCTCATACATGATTTACTGACCGTTCATAGAGTGCCTCAATCAGGCTATGCAAATAAAGTCTCTGTCAGCCTTGTGTCAGTCAGCCTAATGTTGGTGACGCGCGTGTTATGATCTGCTCTTGTTTTTGAGAAGTATTAAGTATCGACATCTGGACAGTGTGTGTAGCTGACTGATGTGACTCAAAGCAATGTGGTGTCCAGCAGTGTCAGGACACTCTGACAAACCATTTCACAAGAGACAGTTTAATGCCTTTTAAAGTGTCAATGTGTAGTTCTACACAAACATCATGGGAATAGGCTTCATGGAATCAGAACAGGGTTGATGATGTGCTTTAGAGTTAAAAAGGTTTTACCTACAGGCACAGATATGCACAGATATAATGTCACTTACCATATTAGTGAGCGCTACATCATGACTTCAGAATCAGATGGTCTTAGCATATGTACGTTTTATTTGTACTTTTTGTACTATTGTAGGGTTTAGTGGAAATCATTTGCCATTGGAATTTACAGTGATGTCCTTTAAGGAAATGATGACTACTTGTTTTTCTCCCCCTCACTTACATAACCCTTAGTGTGAAGAGGTTTGACTAGGCCCAACATTACTGGTTTGCCTCCCGAGAGATTTTTCAACTGCACTCAAGGAGAACAGACACATGGTATGCAGAGATTTCCTGTTGAATGTGAACGCAAGACTCAATGCTTGCGTTTCACCTTTCAAAGTCTGGACCAGCCATCTGCAGAAGATCCTTCCCATCTTCTCTGTCTTGTTCCTCCTGCTCACTCTCCTTCTTCTGATATCCATGGAGGGGTGTGTGTGTGTGTGTTTGTGCGTGTGTGTGCGTGTGTGTGCGTGTGTATGTGTGTGTGTGTGTGTGTATGTGTGTGTGTGTGTGTGTGTGTGTGTGTGTGTGTGTGTGTGTGTGTGTGTGTGTAGTGTGTGTGTGTGTGTGTGTGTGTGTGTGTGTGTGTGTGTGTGTGTAGTGTGTGTGTGTGTGTGTGTGTGTGTCTCCAAGATCATTTTTTTCTTTCTTGTGCTGGGTCTCAAGGCGGGTTTGGCTCCCAACCTCAGCTGGTGATCTCTCTGGGAGACTTCCTCTGTGGAACTCAAGATCCCAAGGCCTGAGTCTGGTGGGGGGGGGGGGCCTTTCCTCTGGAATTCACAAAACGAAAACTGGAGGAAAGAATAAGGGGGGGGGGGGTCTGGTCTGAGTGTGTGTGTGTTTGTGTGTGTGCAGGCATGTCCATGGAGGGGTGTGTGTGTGTGTGTGTGTGTTTGTGCGTGTGTGTGCGTGTGTGTGTGTGTGTGTGTGTGTGTGTGTGTGTGTGTGTGTGTGTGTGTGTGTGTGTGTGTGTGTGTGTTTATGTGTGTGTGTGTGTGTTTGTGTGTGTGTGTGTGTGTGTGTGCCCCCCAAAGGCCACTGAGAAGGTCTCAATCACATTTTCCCCTCAGCTTTTTTTGTTAGTTTAACCCGTATTCCAAACCTAACATTCAAATGTCCCCTTCCGGGGAATGTTATCCTTGTCAAGCTCTGTAGCAGTCAAGATATCGGCAAGATAGATGCTGGGCCCACACTGTATGCTTCAGTGCCTCTTTCAGTGGGATTGATGTTTCATGGCCTCAGTCTGCTATACTAGCAACGTGTAAACACAAAGCCAATCTAAGGTCTTGAGACCACCGATCACTAGTTCTGTCCAGTTCATGCAGTCAGTGATAAGACCTTCTGCTTTACAGCACCATAAAACGCCTACACTTTAATTGCGTACTAGAGGCTTATCTTTTAACTTTTAAGCCAAAAGTTGATTTCTCACAGTCTCACTGTCTTAAGCCAGGAGGGGAGTGTAGATTAGTGTGCTATGGGGTGGGAGGAGGAACAAGTGGAGCCAGAAACAACAAACGCTAATAAGTTGGCACTCTTGATCCGTGACGATGCATTCAGCTGAGAGATCTAGCAGGCTTCAAAGGCAAAAGGGTATTCAGGTTTTATATAAACACTGAACAGACACAAAAAAAAGCCTTGGCTGTGGAGTTTGTGTGTGTTTAGATGGCCAATGGACCCAGATGAACTTCTCAAACAATGAACGTCTGTCTGCCCTCTCAGTGGGAGGGATGGTAATTTTGGGACCCCCTTTTCCTTCTCTTTTGTTTTGATTACCTTTCTTTTAATTTTCTTTCCTTCTTTCTCTGTCTCTCTCTTTCACTCACATACACATACATACTCTAAATATGCTACAGAATGCACATCGACTCTATGTATAATACTGGCCACAGTTTGCTCAGTGATTATCATAGAGAAAAGAATGTGCTTGGGATGTCAGTGCTTTCCTTGACCAGTTAAAAAAAAACTTTATTTAGACATGTTATCAGAATGCAGTAGTGCAGTAAGAACTTGCATTCTGTGCTTGCAAATGACTGCAACTGCGACAGAAACTGCAACAAAAAGCTGTTTGCTTTTTCTACTTGTGTTTCACTAATTCAATGAATGAACTTACAATAACCTGGTGAATTGTTGTCATGTTCATGTTTTATGGCGCTGATGTTGACGTTGGTGTAAATGACTCGCTCTTCTCCCAGAATGCCCTCCTCTCGGGATGGAGTCTCTGAAGGTGAAGGACACACAGTTGCACGCGTCGTCCTACAAGCGTAAGGGGCTGGGACCTCACCGGGGAAGACTCAACATCCAGGTGGGTCTGAGCAGGACACGCTGAAGGGGATGGGGATGCGTGTATGATGAGGTGTACAATGTCAACATCATCTGTGCTGTACTATTGGCTTTGCAATCAGAACCTATGTTCTGTAAACCTAGTTTACTGTTAAGAAATGCACATGAAGTGTTGAGTTTTCCTGCCAGTTTATTGCTCTCACAAAGGTCAAAAGTGTCCAATTTTTTATTTTATTTTATTAATTAATTTTGTGACACAAAAACTGATATAAGAACAGTACTGTTGTAGTGTCTGACTAGTTTTAGTTTAGGAAATTCTTGGCATTGCTGATTTTGGTCTGTGCCTGCTCTGTAGATCCCTGAGTCAGCTCATTAGAGACTGTTAATTAGCTGATAAGAGAGCTGCTTTAATAGATACAATTGAGATCAAACGGTGACCTTATCTATCTGTAACATTCTGAAGACTGCAAATCGTTATCCTTGTGTGTATGCCTGCAAAACACTGTTCAGTGATAGATATTATTGGCTGCTGCCATGCTTGTAGAGGACACTAGAATGCACTGTCTGTACCCTGAAGTGCATTTGCTGCGCTCTCTGTCCTGTGTCTGTGGTCTGCCAATACATCTGTTCAATATGTGCATTATGGCAGTTATGCACTGTACTGCTAGTTTGTTTAATGTGGAAATATGTCTCTCTCCCTCGCTCTATGTGTATGTGTGTGTGTGTGTCTGTCGAGTGTGTGTATGTGTGTGTGTGTGTGTGTGTGTGTGTGTGTCTATCTGTGCCTGTCTGTCTGTCTGTCTGTCTGTCTGTCTGTCTGTCTGTCTGTCTGTCTGTCTGTCTGTCTGTCTGTCTGGTTTTGTGTGTGTGCATGCCTCTGTAGTCTGGTGTTGCGGATGGGGACATCTACGACGGGGCCTGGTGTGCGCAGTATGAGGATAAGAAACAATGGCTGCAGGTTGACGCCCGCAGGCCTACACGCTTCACTGGGGTCATCCTACAGGGCCGCGCCTCCATCTGGAGGTCAGTCTGGACAGACTATGTCCTGTTTCGTACTGTATGTACAAAGATCACACCGACGTGCTATAAATTGTATTTTATTAATACTGATGCAGGAGTAACATAATGTGTGACCTGGCCGGGTCACGTCTGACTCTAAACACACACTGAGGATGCTCAGTAGGAATGCAGCATATAAATCATGAAGCTCACTGATTGGCCAACAGGAACAAATCAAATAATATTCAATGTGAATATTACAGACTTTCATGTCATACACATCCCACTGACATATTACTGAATACATTATCAATACTGTGAGGGCTTTGTACCTATTTTGCGAGGGCTCAGTATGTTATCTGTGACATACTGTGCATAATATAAGTGTTAAAATCAAGTGGGTTGTCCAGATAGATTATTCACTAAACTGGACTGGGCTTTTGGGGTTTTATTTTCAACTAGGGTTTAATCAATGCTACACTAAAAATTCAACCAAAGGTATTGAAAGCGTAGGTTATTACAGTAACGTGTGTTCTTTTCCAGCTGGGACTTAGTGAGTACTTACAAGGTTCAGGTCAGCAATGACTCCATCGCATGGAAGCCGTGCATGAATGGCACAGAGGAAGCAGTGAGTATTACTAGTTGCAATACTGTGCCCACATTCATAGCACTTTAATGCAATGCATTTTTCACTGTCAGAAACTGGACATTTCTGTAGTTAGGGACCTACATTTCCAAAATGAGGTCACAAATCAAAAAGATTATGCTGTCACAGAATCACACAACCCACCAAGACCTGGCTAGTGGCTTATTCAGTCGTCATCATTAGTCTCATAGCATCATATTAGCTACTAATGTCTCCTTCCACACACTCTCTCTTCTGGCAGAAGGTCTAGCCAGGCTTCTAGCGGGGATGGTTGTTGTTGGCATTTGGGCTCAGAGTTAAGTGGGTATTTTGGAAAGCCTGCCCTGTCCATTGCAGCGCTTTTTGTGTCAGGCTTTGCCAAGGGAAAGCCGACTGGCACACACAGTAATGGGTAGTGCAGAAAGTGGGGTATGATTCCTACTGTCTGAACTCGATGACCTAAAAGGCAGGTTTTGGAGCTGCTGAAAATGTGTTTGTTGTTAGCTTTATGGTCTTTAATGTGTGTGCCATATTGCAGGTTTTTGAAGGAAGTCAGGACACCGAGACCCCAGTCTTAGCAGTTTTACCAGAATCAGTGGTGGCCCGCTACATCCGCATCAACCCTCAGACCTGGTATGAGAACGGCACCATATGTCTGAGGGCTGAGATCCTGGGGTGTGCCATTCCAGGTACGGCTACATCTCCTTCAAGGTCCTGTTCAATCCAAAGTAGAAAGTCTGTTCAATCCTAATAATGAAGATTGGCAAGAAATCAGCCCTCAATCACCTCAGCTGTTGGAAACGACAAAGTATTAGCTGAAGGAAATTCAAATGTTCACAGAGTGATTGAAATCCAGATTGTGTTTGTGTGTGTTTGTCACAGATGATTAAATAGTATGCCCATGAATTCACACATGGGTCTAGGCTTGATCTTAACACTGTGTGTACACCACCCTTAGACCCAAACAACATCCACATGTGGCAGGAGGAGGAGGGCTCCAGGGACAAGCTGGATTTCAGACATCACAACTACAAAGAGATGAGGAAGGTAGGAGATTGACAACTACAAAGAGATGAGGAAGGTAGGAGATTCACAACTACAAAGAGATGAGGAAGGTAGGAGATTGACAACTACAAAGAGATGAGGAAGGTAGGAGATTCACAACTACAAAGAGATGAGGAAGGTAGGAGATTGACAACTTCAAAGAGATGAGGAAGGTAGGAGATTCAGAACTACAAAGAGATGAGGAAGGTAGGAGATTGACAACTACAAAGAGATGAGGAAGGTAGGAGATTGACAACTACAAAGAGATGAGGAAGGTAGGAGATTGACAACTACAAAGAGATGAGGAAGGTAGGAGATTCACAACTACAAAGAGATGAGGAAGGTAGGAGATTGACAACTACAAATAGATGAGGAAGGTAGGAGATTGACAACTCCTAAGAGATGAGGAAGGTAGGAGATTGACAACTTCTAAGAGATGAGGCAGATGGAGGTTTGTCTTGAAGAAAGGTCTACTGTAGCCATAACATTTAGGCTGAAAGAAGCAGTCATTTAAAAAATTTTAGAAGGATTGTTTCCCGGCATTATATCTTTGCATTGTTGCTCACCAGCTTGACCAGTGCATGGGCCACATTTGCATAGGACACAGCCATGGCATGATATCCTTACATGAGTGTTAGACTCAAGACCAGCCTGCTTGTCACTGTGTTTGTTAAGGACACCCATGTGTTTCATTTGTGTCTACACATCCGGCAGCTGTGTTTGTTCTATGTACTCTAAACAGATAGTAGATAGATAGTAGTGTAAGTACTTTCCTCATAGGTGAGAGAGACAGTTAGGCATACATGAACAACTGTACGTGTGAAGACATACGTTGGACATACTACATGAAAACGGAGGTTTTTGCTATTATCAGTATCAGTATATCTGTTTCGTGCAAGTAAGAAAAATGTCTCCTCAAATAATTTTTTCTAACCATTAGGGACACAATTCATTTGGGGTTCTATGTCTTCTAATAAAAAGGTCACTAACACTATGAACCAGTCAGAAATTTGCATTTCTAACTAGTCAGTCTCAGACTGATTATATCTGCGATGCAAAGTTACCGACTCATACGTGCAATGCACGAAACACTGGAACACTGCAGTGATACCATGACTGCTGAGAATTTTCTTGAGAGCCACCAAACTTACTCTGACACACAATATGCTATTGGTAAGGGTAACCAAAGCTCCCAGCATGCCCTTCTTTATGATTGGCAGTGGCACTCTCTCAGTGTAGGTTTGTGGTCTGAGGCTCCACAGTCTTTCCAATGAACAAATATTATTCCAGATCTGTCCTTTTTTCCCCCTTCCAAGCTAGCCCAGTGCTACTGCAATGAGCCTGTGGTGAGCTTGACCATCATTACGTAACACTGAGTACATTAACACACTCACACACAAGGCAGCGGAGTCTTTCTTGCAGCCACCACGTCCATCACAACACACAGCCATGTGCAATTCAGAATGGTGTTTACTTGGACGAAAATGAAATAAAAAACAAAACACCAATTTCATGTTAGACATACTATAAAGATTGGAAATAAAAGAAAAATTAAATGTAATGAAATTATGAATTGTATAAATAAATCCAATTGACCTCGAGGTGATATGTGAGTCAGGTATATGAAACATGTTCACTCATGTGTGACTGTATGCAACAAGTGGTTGGTAAAGAATCTATAACCCAAACTACACCAGGTGACACATTAGACAATAGAAGTGGATTACTTGATATTATTGTGATACAGCGGCATCAAGTATTTTGCATTTTTTTTTATTTAATATTTTTTTTTTTTGGTTTATATATCCAATCTGACAGAAAACTGCTTCTGAAGTCCTAAAGGCAGGGCATAATACCTCTTTCTTCTCTTGCATCAAAATGGAAATTGGAAAGGAAGTTGTGGTAAAAAAAAAAACAATCCGCGCCAAGAGGGCACAAAGATGCCCAGTTTACCAAACATAATACATATGAGGAATAGATCACAAAGTGTCGCAGAATCGAATGATAATACTTGCTATATCATTAACTGTAAAGAATCGCAATCATTTTGTGTTGTGGTCTTAAACAGTGTGGCAATTCCCACCCCTATTATACAAATTTGAGGGCAATTGGACAGATACAGCATCAGTGCTCCCAATCCAACTGTGCTAACAATCCAACCCTGTAACAAACATAGGGCAGATACTGGTAGTGTAGGTCTAGGGCACTGTCAAATAAATATTGATTCTCAGTGGTCATGATTGACAACAACGTTGCTTAGCATTACTCCCTTGAAACATATCCAGTTTATCATTAGCCTAAAAAGGATTTAATATTTTTTTGAAAAATAATAATTATATATATATATATATAAAATCTATTTTTATTTTAG
>NC_137925.1:22321695-22384195 GCF_963457725.1 Sprattus sprattus | reverse complement strand
TCAGGGGTTTTTGAGGGGTTCCAATGGCACATATGGGATTTGCATTTATTGCCCATGTATGTTTCTTCACTTGTGGTGGTGTCAGTGTACTAATGACGCATCTTGTGTGTATGCGCCCTCTGCAGGTGAGCCGGAGTTTCGCTATGTGGCTAACATGCATGGGAATGAGGTAGTGGGCCGTGAGGTGCTGCTCAACCTCATGCAGTATATGTGCCAGGAGTACAAAAGGGGGGACCAGCGCATCGTGAGGCTGATCAAAGAAACGCGCATACATCTGCTACCCTCTATGAATCCAGACGGCTACGAAATGGCTTACAAGAAGGTTAAACCTGCTCAGTTATCTTGTTTGATCTGTTAAAAGTCACATTTCTTATGTGCATTGAATACATTTAATAAACAAATGCACCTTACCATTGAGATTTCAGATACATAATGTATATATATATATTTTTAATTTTTCTATATGTAGGTTCGAACAATCAGAAATGAAGCACAGTATATCAACCTCCTGTCTCCTTTTCTGCAGGGCTCGGAGTTGTCTGGCTGGTCACTGGGTCGCTATACCTACGAGAACATCGACATGAACCACAACTTTGCTGACTTGAACACCGTTATGTGGGATGCCATGGATCAAGAGTCGCTCTTGCTTACAAAGTCAAAGTCCAAACTCATTAACCACTACTTCCCCATCCCAGAGCAGTACACCTCCGAGGATGCCTTTGTCAGTGCACTGCCATTCTATCCCATAGTGGTTTCTTATCTCACACAAGCCTTCTGTTAGTTAGTTTGTGCTCCTCTGCTTTGGCTTTTTCCAGGTGGCGTCTGAAACTCGTGCAGTTATCAACTGGATGGAGAACATCCCCTTCGTCCTCGGTGCCAACCTGCACGGGGGGGAGCTGGTGGTCACATACCCCTTCGACATGACCCGGGACTGGGCTCCTCGCGAGCACACCCCCACGGCGGACGAGAGCTTCTTCCGCTGGCTGGCCACGGTCTACGCCAGCACTAACCATGTCATGTCCGACCCAGACCGCCGGCCGTGTCACAATGAGGACTTCCAGCGGTACAACAACATCATCAATGGAGCCAATTGGCACACAGTTCCAGGCAGTGTGTGAATCTCTTTGTTCTCCTGATATTTATGGTTATTTAAAGTTGGTCGCACACAAGTTGGTAACATCAACTCTACTGTAAAAGAATAACAGGGTTCCCACAATTATGGAAATTATGGGACATTTTTAAATCCCATTTTCCAGACCTGAAAAAGTCATGAAATAAAGTAAATTCGCTCAACGTTTTGGAAAAGTCATGAACGGTATAATGAAGTTCATTTTGTTATTGTACTTTTCCATGGATACTGTTTTGCTGTGCACATTTCTGCAGCATGATAGTTGAATTGTTGAAAAACCTAACTATGAACTATTTATGTTTATTTTTTAGTCAATGATAAAGTAAGCAATTTTGTAGGTTGCGAAAGGTCCTTGAAAAGTAATGGAAAGGTTTTGAAATGTTATCAGTTCAAATTTCATGGGAACCCTGGAGTTAGAATGATGTAGAAAGTTTTCACGTTTCATAATGGCTGATTTTGTACTCCTTCAGGCGTGAATGATTTCAGCTATTTACATACCAACTGCTTTGACATAACCGTGGAGTTGTCCTGTGATAAGTTTCCTCATGCCAGTGAACTTCCAAAAGAGTGGGAGAACAACAAAGAATCTCTGCTGGTCTACATGGAGCAGGTCATCAGCCTTAAACATTACTTGTCCTACGCAAGACGGTTTATGTTAATGTTTTTTTTTTTTCCTCAGATGTGAGTGTTCTAATTACTTGTTTGTCTTGGAATCTGTCTCCATAGGTACACAGAGGAATCAAAGGAGTAGTAAGGGATAAAGACACTGAAGCTGGCATACCAGACGCAGTCATACAAGTAGATGACATTGATCACCACATCAGATCAGGTGACCTGCCTCATCCTTTGTTAGCCCACTACAAAAACAGCACAAGTTCAGTGATCCAAGATCAGTGTTAGTCACTGCACACAGTCTTCTATGTTTGTAGGTTGGTTTTTGATGATACCAGTGGGGGTTTGGCAATTGTCAGCTCAATGTCAAAGAAGTACAAAATAACTTGATGGGATCGGAATAAACAGTCTTGGACTGGAATGTGTTCAGTAGAAGGACTGATGGCTTAAATACCAGGAGTAAGGAGTTGTTGTTTTTTCTTGTCATAGCATCTGATGGAGATTACTGGCGACTCCTGAACCCCGGTGAATACGACGTTACAGTCACCGCCGAGGGCTATTACCCTTCCAAGCGCTCATGCCGTGTAGCATACGAACACCACCCCACCATCTGCGACTTCCGCCTCACCAAAACACCCAAGCAGCGTCTGCGTGAGATACTTGCCAAAGGCGACAAGATCCCGAAGGACTTGATGCTGAGACTTCGCCAGCTACGGCAGCGCAAGCTCCGCGCCACCACCAAAGCCCTCAAGCGCCGACGGGAATCACAGCGCCAGGCCCGGCAGACCCGAAGTCAGGCGGCCAAGTGACCTTTGACCCAAGTTTAGGGCCAGTAACAGGACTGTGATTTCATCTGTTGCACAGTTGTTGCCATTTCAGGCACCGGTGTGCTTTTAATATGCAGAATGAAGATAAGTGTGTTTAGGCTTATATTTAATCTAGTTCTCAGGGTTGGACAGAACATAATAGGTCTATTTTTGCTGTGGTAGCCTAACAAATTGTGGTCTTATTTTTGCTGTGGTAAATGTAGTTTAACACATTGCGATATTTTGTCATTCAGATTAAATAGTGCATAGTTGCCCCCAAACCCAACAGACAGATATCCACTACACCCCAACCCTTCTATAAAGTGAGTGAGAGCCAGAAAGAATGATCATAATGTTTGATACAGACTTAAACTGATTGTATTTTGACACAAGAGAGTAACATATGACCACAAACTAGCTGTAGCTCATGTTGCTGGCAAATGGGGAAGAGATGATTAACTACATTACTACAAAAGTCAGTCTGGAACTGACACTGTATAATCTACATTAAAAAGAGATGTTTCACCTACCTTAGTGGCTTCTGAAATTATTTATGGCCTGGTTAGATAGAGACGTAGCAGAGGTGGGCCTAGGCTTAGAGTATTGAGAATAGGAAGGGAAATCTGCCACCATCTTGTGTTAACATGTGATTACCTTTGACACCTTGCACATTTCACTGTAATGTATCTGATGATGAAATACACCTTATGGTGAGCGATATTTTATATGTAGGCCTACCCAGTGCAAAATGTCTAAATGCCCTCTAGGCCCAATAGGCAATCAGAACTTGAAGATGAGCAAGCAGGATTCTCCATCACAGTTCAGCAAAACTGTGCTCTTAATCTCACGTTATGGCAAAATATGTATTGTGTTTTTAATCTTTTGATTTACTAACCGCACACATTTTTTTTTACTAGAAGCCACAACTGATACTTAAACTTAAATTAAGTATTAACACCCAAACAGCAGGCGGCAGTATAGAGGTTTACTGTTCAACTCGAAGTGGAAGTAGAAGAATAAACGGAACACAACTTTTCCAGTGAACTGTGTTCCCGTCGGCGGAAATTGCAGGCGTGCGTGAGGAATCAATGTGTTGTCGGCGTGAGTTAACTACTTGATACATGTTTTTAAGTTTGCAGTCTTTTATTGTGTAGGTTCAGGTCGAACGTTTTTTATAATGCGGGGAGACAGTCTTCACGTTTGAGTTTTGTGTTATTGTCCTTAGGTAGAAGGTTTCGAAGTTTTTCTGCAACTAAGCTAGAGGCGTTGCGCGAACCGATATCGTAGAAACTTTGGCTACTGGTAACGTTACAACTACCGTTCAATTTAAGAAAAGAGAAGGAGAAACCCGTTGATCTTCGTGCGTAGGAAATTGTTCTTTGCTGCTGAAACAAAGGCTTGGCCTCATCAAAATGGTGTTCTTCACATGCAATGCATGTGGAGAATCGTTGAAGAAAGCTCAGGTGGACAAGCATGTCATGAAATGTCGTGGATGTGAAGTACTCTCGTGTATTGATTGTGGAAAAGACTTTTGGTAAGTTAACTTAGACTGTGCTGTTTCGGGAATGGTGTCCTTGTGAAATTCATTGAGCCTATGTTACAGGTGTGTGCTAGGTTAGCTGACTTGGCTAGCATGTTGTTCTCTCTAGTATAAGTACCCATGTAGCTATAACTAAAGCCTCATGGAAGTTTTATTGTGGTCCAACAGGGGAGACGACTACAAGGACCATAACAAATGCATCAGCGAAAACCAGAAATATGGTGGCAAAGGCTACGAGGCTAAGACCAACAAGGGTGACGTCAAACAGCAACAGTGGATGCAAGTAAGTTCATTTGTTTGGAAGTGCTTCAGTCACCAGTGCTTACATTTCAGTCAGTACTCCCAGTGCAATTCGGGAAAATGGAAATGATAACACATTTTAAATGACTCATGACGAGATGCCAGGTTAAAAACAGATCATTCTTTTGTTTTTCGTCAGAAAATCCATGAAGCCATGAACAAACCAGGTGTGACTCCAAAGCTGAGGGACATTCTAAAGCAAGTCAGCACCTATGACAACGTTCCAAGAAAAAAGGCAAAATTTCAGGTAAACAGCAGTCAAGCACAAACACTCAAGCACACATATTTATTCTGCACTGGTAATCCATTAAAAGGTGTTTTTGTTTTTCCTAATATGTGTTTTATTTGGGTGTCTCGTTGGACAATTTTCTCTTCTGTTGCGCAGAACTGGATGCAGAACAGCCTGAAAATCTTCAACCCTTCTTTGCAAGACCAGGTGTGGGATGTCTTCTCTGCTGCAACAAGCCAGGTAAGTGAAGGTTTCTCAGATTTCTTTCTCTGTGAAAGGTAGAAGTAGTTGTACTGTGTTATGTTATAATCAGTTTAGTATTTTCATTGAATAATGGTGGGCTCTCTTACTCTTTGCATTGGAACAGAAGTATGATGTGGAATTGTTAGACCATTCACGAACAGTATACCAAGGTACTAGAGTAGTCACTTTACTGTCTACTTTGTGCTGTGTGTCTTTCAGGAAAGAGAAAAATAAATTCACGTTTGTGATGCACTATTGAGAATTGTTTAAAAATGGCAACATATTTTTTTTTTACGATATCATTCAAGGAGCAAGAGAAGCCAAGTAACCAGCAACAGCCTCTGAACAGTACGAACGGGACGGCTAAGGCTGAAGAGAACGGGACGGCACAGCATGAACCGTCCGATGAGGTGGAGGCCCCTCCAAAAGAGAAGAAGAAGAACAAGCGAGAGCGCAAAGAGGACCGGCAGCTGAAGAAAAAACCGAAGAAAGGTCATGGGAACGTAAATGGCCAGGACGAAGGAGAACAGCACGCTGAGGAGGCCTCTGAGAAACAGAAGAAGAAGAAAAAGAAGAGGAAAATGGAGGAAGTTGAGGAGGACGATGAGACCCCAGATGAACAAACTGTTGAGACTGAGCGCAAACCTAAGAAGAGTAAAAAAGACGATTTAGATGGTGAGCTCACTTTGAAGTTTTAATACTAAGTTTTAATACTAACCTCAGTAATAGTAATATTTCGTAATTATTTGTATATGTATATCTTTTTTAATATATTAATATTATGTATATAAAATGTTTTTTTATTTTTACATCCAGACACGCAAAACTCTGAGGTAGCAGATGATGTGCAAGGGGAAGCAGATGAACCACATTCCAAAGGTATCATGTGACATTTTCATGTTGGGTTTATTAAATACTCTTGGTGTCTTATCTGCACACTCCCAATCTTTTGTCCAGTGCTGTATTTAGAAAAATAGTATACTAAACACCTTTATGGATCTGGTGCTTTTGCGGTGGAGGACCACGAGGGGGCAGTGTTGTGTTTATAAGGGGGTGCTGAGTCAGTTTCCTGTGTTCAGCATGTCAGCAAAATTTGCTGAATTTTGCATGTTGATACCATATTTGGTGTTAAAGCCCAGCGTGATTTAGCTAGCAGGAGGTGACCGGGACATTATTGTGCATCTTAAAGGAGGCTGTTACTTATAGAGAGATAATACATGTCCTGGGTGTGTTGTGAGATATTAGCATGTCTTGTTCACTTGCCTATGCAATATTGATGACTCTTCTGCTCTACAGGCAAATTCAACTGGAAAGGGACCATTAAAGCTGTGCTGAGACAATCACCAGAGGAAGGAATTGCTGTAAAAAAGCTCAGGAAGAAGGTAGCCCTTCTAAATTCTGTGTGGATATTTTTTGAATGGATCAGAGGCTTTGTGTAATAATTGCCATCAGCTAACAGTTACATTGTTTTGGGGAAGATTAAATGCTGCAAAATGTGTATCAAGGCTGTGTATATTTTTTCAGTCTGAGTTTCAGCCACATCAGTGCCTTTCCATTGATGTGGTTCTAAATCAGATGAATTTTACTTAATTTAAGGAAGAATAAGTTGATTCCAAGTTGATTTGTTTGCAGAAATTGTGACCAGTCATTTTTTTTTTTCAACTCTTCAACTTCACCTCTTCTCAGGTTCTGGCTGCATATTATTCATTCAGTGGAAATGGAAACTTCAAATCAGAGGAAGAGGTCTTCTCCCTGTTCAACAAGAAACTCAACTGCAATCCCAAGTTCAAGGTTCTTAAAGACAAAGTCAGACTTGTGAAGTAGAACTATCGTGTCATGAATAATCCTGCCAAAAATTTCCCTTCACTGAGACTCCCCAATGAAATGTTTTAGTTAAAAAGAAAAAAAACAATAAATGTTCTCTAAGAACCACCACATCTGCCTCCTCATTTTGAACAAAGTTATTTTAATACAAGAGGTCACTGTCAGGTCACCCTGGTTAAAATTGGCAACCTTTGCCTTTGAATTGTAACAGAAGAGCCACGGGGCGACTGGCGCTTCTGGTTATTTTGCTCAAAGGGCTGAATGAATCGCTGGGGATTCCTTTAGTGTGTATGTCTGAAGGAACTGTGAGCCTCTTCACAGAAGCCAAGACATGCCGCCGCTGCTGAAAAGCTCCTCCAAAATTGCCACCAAAACGGAGCGATAAGAACCGAGGACGACACATAAACTCTTCTTCTCCCCCTCACCTCATTAAGTGGGGGAGAAAAGGCTGGGAAAACTGGTCCTTATCTTTCAGGATTAGGCATCTTGGTGGTGGAGGTGGGAGGAGGGGGCGGGCACCTGAGGTGAATTTGACTCTCACACGGGACGGGGCTAATGCACATTCCTCGGCACCCAGAACGGGGTTCACTTGGCCGCGCACACAGAAGCCCCATAGAGGCCGGCGAGCAAGAGTCGGACCCCCGGGAGAAAGTCTTAACGCTGAACAATTTTCAGCAGGAGAATGAGAAGCCTGTTGGACACGCTGCCACACACACTGGAGCCGGCGAAGCAGAGCTCCATCCCGTTATGAAAGTTCTGCTAATCCTGCACGCTAAAACTGATCCCCATTCAGCACGGTGCTTACCTGTAATTATATATTGCATCCTGTGGGTATTAGGGAAGCTATTACTCATGTTTTGCAAGTATTATGAATCTGTCCAAGCTTTAAAGGTAACCAGATCTTGGTTGCATTGTGAATACAACATGACTACAAAGCTAATTAAAGAAAAAATAAATATATATTTGTTTATATATACATTTATGATTATTATTTATGTCATATATTTGTTTTTTTCTAGTTCATGCCTTGTGCATATGAAAATGTTCCACATTGCAATCAGTCCGGATTGGACCCTTATGTTTTCTTGAGCCACTTCACGTCACGAGGCTTACCATCTGCCTGTAGGGGACCTGCGTTGCCCCTGTTCTGGGAAAGGCACAGGGACATGGTTGCACCATGTGAAGTGAGGAGTTGGGGATGATGTTTGGGCTTGTCAAAGTTTTTATTTTCACTTGTACAGTAGAAGACCTTAGAGCACAACATGACCTGAGTTTTGTTTCCTGTCAGCTTACTTGACCCCTCGGCTCACTAAGTTCTACTGCTGCTGCTGCTTAATATCATAATCACTGTTGAAACTGAATGAAATGCAAAAGAAATGGCTTCTGTGAACCATGACTAAAAAGATAATGTAATTCCTCTGAGTTATTCTGAAGTCAATCTGGATATTTGGTGTGTTAAGTATTTGAAACCCTTTGGCTTGCCTGTAGGGCCTTCATCAGGTGGTTATCTGTGGCCGAGTTACTTAACTCTCACAGTATCTGTGATTTCAACAACTGAAAGCGCTTGAAAATAACATAAAGTTTTGACACGTCATGTTGCAAGGTGTTTTTTGTTTCACTCGCCTATAGCTTGTTTTTTTTCCCCCCTATTAAAGAGATTATTTCGATGAAGCATGGAGCTTTAAAGAGCATCAACAATAATAGGATAGACATCAAAAAACGAATCCTTGGTAGACACACCTGTTTCCTGGAATTACTGTATGGATCCTGTTTCCTGAAGTCTTAAAGGTGTCTCATTAGAATGAAGGACATTCCATGGGATGGCCCATTCCTTTTTATGTAGGCACAGTGCTGGTGTTTGTTTGGTTAACAAAATAATTCAATTACTCTTATGGTTTAAATGGGATGGAGGTTTGGAGATGATTATAAGTCATTTGATACTATTCAGAGGTGTAAAAAGAGGTGTGTGACATTAACAGCCTTTTCAAAAAAACTTTACCTGAGCTCATGGGAAGGAGGATACAGGGTTAATGATTTATAATATTCTTCTATTTCAGTTACAGATTATGAATTATTTAAATGTCTTTAGCCAGCCTTTCTTTTCCTTGAAGCATCCCTGTGGAGTTAATCAGCCATTTCTTGGAGAACATCATCTCCTCTCACCATCCTCTGTTGTAAACAAAGTGCCAGTCATTGTATCCCATGATGAAACTTTGGTAACTGCCTTTCGCAACTTGTTTTCAGGCTCTCCATCTGTTTTCTGAGGGGGGTGTGGCTGATTCTGTCTCTCATACGCACATATTTCAGACATAATATTCTACACGGCTTACTTTATGCTGGTATGGGAAGAAACATATCTACTTAATATTTGTAAATGTGGATGACAAGCACAGGTGCACCCAGGGACATGCTTCAATCTGAACATAAGAGTAATCCTTTTGAAATACGACACACTGTATGTGCAGTACCTGTGGTTTCTCCCTCCCTCCCTTTCTCTCTCCCCTGAGGGTAGTGGTTAATGATTTGAGTACTAGGCTTACTGTGTACTGTGTTATTTAGGTTTTAATGAATATCTCTCAAGAGACAAAAAAATATATATTTAGTAAGAATATCAGTGCATGGCACTGAGTTCCATGTAATGTGCTGATATGATGCTACATACTGTGCTTAATCCACTCACTCATTCTCTCCCAGCTATTTGTAGGAGTTGGGTGCTTACGTATGTATGTATGTATGTATGTATTATGTATGAATTAATTCCAAGTTGGGGAAAGCTGATGACTTTGTGAATCCAAGGCAGTATTAGTCATGAGGGCTGGCATGGCAATCTCTAGGGAGTTCTGCATTTTAAAGGTGACTTGTGAGGACGGTTGTGTGTCTGGCTCTTCCCTGCCTTCCAGCCTCACACCTGTCACCTGCTAATCTCCCAGGCCAATAGACAGTCCTGTGAGTAAGACTTAAGCTGTTGAAGGGATGATGGCTGTATGAGAGGATGAGGCTCAGAGAGTAGGACGTCTCACACATATGCACACATCTTTCATGATGAAGCTGAGTGTCTGTGTTTGTATGGACATGTATGTTGGGGTCTGCCTGCAAAATGGCGGTGTATTTTAGTGTAGGTGTATGTCAGTATATGCTAGGCAAGGAAAAAGTGGTGTGTGTGATTAGGTTCTACTCTTGGCATCTGGATTAACTCGGAGACAACAATGCCATGGGTAATATCTGGAGTAAAGAACAGTCCACTTGTTTACCATTTTTCATGCATTGGACACTATCAGTTCACTTATTCACCATTATTCATGCATGAACACTATTAGCTCACTTATTCACCATTATTCATGTATTGAACACTATCAGCTCCCTTCCATTTTCATCTTTGGTATCATCAAAGGATTTTACCAGCATCAACGATTTTACTAAAGATGCAATTCCAGGTATTCATGGCACAGTGCACAACCTCGCACAGTGCGATTTCAATCGTTTTTGTGCCTAGTAAAAACTTTGGACCCTAAAAGATAGGTGTCCAAATAGGAAAATAGCCAGATTTAAAAATCCTGACGTTTCCCTTTAAGTTTCATTCATGTATCCTGACACTCCACTACATGTGGTGGTCACTGTGTGGTTATTGTACTTTATCAACTCTCCATCCACAGCCCCTTGCAACCAAGACAGCAGCACAGCTCTCTTCCGTCTCATCTATGAGGCTGTGTGATGTGACCTTGTGTTGAGCACAGATTGTAAACAAGTCTTTTGGTACGCAGATGGTGCAAACAAGCCACATTGCTGTCTTATCTCTCTTCCCATTGTTTAAGGTTAAGTTGCATATGTAGACACCAGCTGTGTGTAGGTCTGTTGCTGACCACCTTCTAACACTGTTGATGAACTCACACAAATGTCACTGTATGATTGTGGCCTGGAAGCTCTTCGTTGCCTTTGGGGTTTAGTGGCAATTGAAGTAAGTGTGGGTCGCTTTAACCAAGTGCCACTTTCCAAAACATGGCACTATTTAAATGTTACTTCCTAAACCAAATGTCTTATCTGTCTGAATGGCAGGGCAAAAAAATAACTGGGACTTCAGACTGTTTTTCCAGCTGAAGGCTTCAACATTTTATCCCAGTGAAAACTGATATAGTCTGCCAAGACCAGGCAGCTCAACCACTGGGACTGGTCACACAATAACACTGAACTCAGCCAATGGCAAAGCTGAACTGTTAACACTTATAATGTCCCTATATTTGTAAAAGTGGTAAAGAGTGTGAATCTTGAAAATATATAGGGTTTCTCGAACTGATCGTATGCCACCTCCTCTACGCTACATAATGTCTCTGATGCATTTTCACTCTCCTGTCACATGCTGTCTGAGTGTAAAGCAGCTAGTTTCTAAAATGACAGAGATCACTGGGCTGAACAAAATGACAATGGGATCCCAATCACAGCAGGTAGTCCACTGTTCAGTGGGCTTTGTGATTTAATCAAAGTAGGTAGTATAGTATGCCCTACTCTCATGTTGCATACTAAAGAAGGGTACTAAGGAAGTATTGGTGAGTACTAGTAATCAATGGAGGATAAAGTTAGTTTTAGTATTAGAACTGACTTGTTGGAACATGAAGTTCATATTTATGTGACTTAATCATCCTTGTTAAGTCTGTGTTTCAAGGTCAGTGGGGTGTAAAGATTTTGAGAGCTGTGCGGGTTATTGAAACACTGGCCAATATCAAGTGCATGCCAGGAACAAGATAGTCTTTCAGCCCCTTAACACTGTGGGCTTCGACGCAGACACCCCCTCATTCATACCCTCCCTAACCCTGGATCCCTACCCGCTCTCAGCACACCAGGCCTGCCATCACGGGGTAGAGAAGGGCTAGAGTTGCTCTGCTGTGCAGTTCTGTGCAGCCCACCGTTGAGGGAATGTGTATGTAAAAGTATATGTTCCAGATAAGAGTCCAGGGTGCCTACTGGGAGTGGTGTTTAAGTTTTTAAAGATTTTTTCAATTTAATTTAAAGGAGACTTGAGACTTTTAAGATTATATGAGGGGTGTTTAGCATATCAGTTGCATACAGAAAGTATAAAAATAGACTTTGTGAAGATTGGTATGGCACCTGTTCGCTACTGTCTGAGTCTTTTACACCGATGTATTCTTGATTGAGGGATTCAATGCAGAAACAAAGGGCTTCGAGCAATTACTTGACAATGTTTGATAGCATTATATTTACTCTAATTAGATCAGTGTGAAGACACTGGAAATATAATTACTGAGCAAAATTGTAAAAGCAATCTATGACGATATTAGGTAAGTCTTCAACAAAGCTGCTATAAGTAATATTTCTGGATTTCCTAAGATAGCTGGCCTTGCATTCTGATAAATATCCTGACAGTAGGTTATCTGACAAAAACGTAACTCAATTATCAAGCAAATTAAAACCTAGTCCAATCGGAAAGTTCCAAAAACAGGCATCACTTGGGTAAAATATTTCATATGTGCACCACAAGGTTGATAGCAGGTGCCTTTAAGTCAGGAAGAAACGTTAGCGTTGCTGTCTGCAGCCTTAAATTACTTTGAAATTATAACTAATGTTTATCTGTTTACCCTATTTGCCATGCTTGATGGCCACATCCAGTCTGTCAGCCTTTTGTTCACTTATTGTCCCAATGTTCCACATTGGTCCTTTTGTTGTGATTTTTTCCCCCCTTTTCCCCCCAGCTATATCACGTTCCTCTGTAAGACCCTGTTGTTCTTGCACCTGAAACTCTGATCCTCTTAGAGGTTCAACTGTGTTCTGCTCTGATTTTCCCCTGTTTTTTCATACCTTTTGTGTCTAGGATACATCAGAGGTAGCCCAGTTCTTTTGGGAAACACAAGCTGAGCTACACTTTTTTAAACCTGCTTGAAGTATAGGCAAAATAGCTTACCTTGTTTAATAGTTAGATTTTTTTTTTTTCACACTAGTTGGTATCACATACCACACTTGTTGGCCCTTCCATCATGCGAGAACCTGAAAATCTTGGCATGACAAACTGAACTCTGTGAACTGCTAACGCTATGAACTGTGAGGGACAGTTACTTACCTGACAATCACTCCTTTGGGTGCATTGGGGATGCCAGCTTTTTTTCATAAACTGCCTAGCAGTGTCAGGGTGCCTCTCAAAGCTGGAGGATCAGCTAATCATGCTGATGCTAGCCTGATTTGAAACAAAGCCTCTGTGCTCCTCCACCCCCTCCCTCTTCCAGCTCAGTGCAGATCATCACCTGCATTCCTTTTTTGCACTCAAATTCTGAAAGCCCAGTCTTCCGTAAGATTTGAATTATTATTATTTTTTTTTGTATTGTTTCTGACAAAACATAATGCATCTCTAACGCATCTCTTATGAAATCTATCTATCTATTTATTTAGCTATATATTGGTTTGTTTGTTTGTCTTAATGATTAAAAAAAATATTGAAAAATAAAAAGATACGAAACCTTTAAACTGCTGGAATAATGTCTAAGTATGTAACAATGTTTTCATGTTTGGTATGCCCAATTTAAATATCGCTAGTAGTCCTTTAAAAATACGTCATCAATCAGATCCCGGAAGTAAGAAGACTGCACACACCAAACTGACCAAATCATGACAGACTTTCTTGCAGAAAATGAACTATTTACGCTAAGAAATCGATTTAAAAGAGATGCAGAGCTGCTTCTTCAAGGGATTTCTGATGATGGAGAAGAAAAGAGTAAGTCTTGTTACTTTTGCTCTTGCCTGAGCCAAGGAAATGTAACCTACGCTGTAGCATTAGATCTGTCCATGACCAAAATCGTTAGTTATCGCTAGGTTGCTATCTAAATCAACCCACCCACCAAGATCAAGCGTTGGATATGAAGTTTGATTACAAGAAACCAGTAATTTAATCGAAAATAACTAGAACCAAATGACGTCTGCAACTTGTTACATATCAGACCAAGTTTAACGTTAGCTTGCATAGATAGACTATGATAGGTAGCTAGTCATTAAAGGGCATTACATCAGCCAGCATACTAAAATTAACTGGGCAAGGCGTTGAAAACATAATTCAGATGATTTGGCACTCATACGAGTGTAATATTTGAGTTTTCTGCAATCTACAGTTAGTTGCCATCAAGTGACATTAATTCATGACAGCCATGTTTTGTCAGAATACAGTTTCAATCAGTGCCATGGTACTGTTAACACCAGCTGCATTGTTTGGGATGTGCAGCTGTTGTCGCTACAGTGGCCAGACTTTTCTTCTTTCCTTCTGCCAGCTGGGCTGCGTGTCAGTGGCACCTCCTCTTGGTTGAGAATCGTTTTCATTTTTACTAGCATTAGATTAGGCTTCTATGTTGAATAGAGGTATTGAAAAAGTCAGGTGTAGTTTATACTGTCTAATCTAAGACATTTTAATATTGTGTTAATAATTCTGCTGCCCCAACATCACCAAAACATGGTGCATGGTTTAGAATATTCACATCAAGAACCAACATGAAGTAGCCTCCTACTCAATTTCCATGGTAACGATGCTCTACTATGCCTACTTGATATACTGACAGCCTGCTCATCTCAAATTAGTGTAATCTAGTGTAGTAAGACTCAGGCTTTTCTATGGTGTTTTTGCTGTTTATTGAACATGGGTACATGCTTAGACACTGATACAGAATGGCAGGTGGAAAGGTATGCTGTTATGCAGCCATAAAACAGCGTTATGGTGGACAAGGTGCAAAAACACACAGAAAAGTAGGCCTAGACTGGGGCATTACACATAACGGGCTGATTCTTAATTGTGAACAGAAAATACACACTAACATTAACGTAAAGGGGAGCACGAGTACATTCTAAATGCAGACAATAATCACAGAATAATTGTCAGCATAGAACACACACAGAATCATGGGAACTACACACAACCAGGAAGTATTCAACCCCACTTGCACACTACAGTACTTTCTGCTTGTGCATTATAATTCATTGCTCGTGATGCATGCTGCCATCAAATTATCAGGACAGGGTTGTGTTGTAATTCGGTAACAGGTTGTTGCTCTTGTTGAGCTTTTAGAGAGGTGTACACATGCATTACTTGTCTGATCATTACACTCCCATTGTGTTGTTTAGGTAAAGAAGATAAAGATGTCAAACCACTCCCACGCTTTAACACTCACTCCATCTTCTGGATCCTAGCCTCCATAGGGTTGACCTACTATGTGGATTTCTTTTCCGTCATCATGGAAAACACAGATATCAAGAGGTAGTTACCTTTGGGAAACAGCTGATTTGTTTGATTAAAGGTCAAGAAGTAGTTTATAACTGTAAGTCATGATACTAACAAAAAGTTTTTTTTGTATAGCTGTGTTGTGACTACGCATTTGTCATTAGTCAGATCTGTGTATTGATCATAAATTGCAGTGGTCAAATTTGAGATTGAATGACTTAGTCCAGGCTTAATGTCTTGAGCAGTAGTCTGCAATGTAGAGGTTTCCCTATCTCTTTTTCTTTTCTTGTATATACGAACTTCAGTCATATATATGATCTTTAGCAACTTTCAATATGCTCAAAGTTTCTTCCTGTTGAAAGGGAGTGTTTCTTGCCATCATCACCTATGTGCTTGCTGTGAATTTGCCCAGATGATTCCCTGACCTCTTCATTCTTTTCTCCACAGCTGGTGGTTTAATGTGGGGTTAGTGCTGCTGGGGTTGTGCATATCTCTGGCAGCCTTCTGCATTGTTTACCTGGAGTGGTGTAAAGGCATTCAACATTATGACCAGGAATACCCTGCTATTCCTCCTGTAACTACTGCAGCCTTCATCGCAGCTTCTTGCAGGTCAGAGACACTGTAAAACACAAAGACACTGTAAAAGACAGAGACACTGTAAAAGACAGAGAAAGAGACACTTGAAAAGACAGACACAGAGACACTTTAAAAGACACACAGAGAATGATATAAAGGACATTCAGAGTCCCAGCAACACTTTATTTCATGACATCTATATTTGAGGAACAGTACTGCATATGTTTGTTATACACTTTTCATGCCTCAACATGGCTCAGATATATGAAAATTGAATTCTAAGACACGTCAGTCTGCTGCTGATGTACCCTTCTTTATTTGTATTGCTTTGACCCTCTAGAGGAAATGTTGCTGAACAGTACATTGTAGGCTATGTAAAGCTTAATATTTCATACTTTCATTCTTCTGTTTGTTCAGCTTCAACATAGCACTTTGGCCAGTGTGGTCCTTTTTCACTCCTCTGATCCTCTTCACTCAGTTCATGGGAGTTGTGATGTTCATCTCACTTTTAGGATGACATGTCAAGGTATGACCTCTGGAGACTTTTTTTACAGCACACCTCAACACCAAATTTTAATAGCTACTTATTCAGCTGATAAATTAACTGCTATATACCAGTTATACGTAGGTATCTTTTTAGAAAGTTGGATTTCAATTGTCTTTACAGGAAACTAATTTTACTTTGACCGTGACAAAGGGAGTAGTTTTAGTTATTCCAACTCTGCACATATAAGTGAGATAAACCAGGGGCTGATTAATGCTCTTACATCTATAAGTCTTACATATGTAAGTAAGCCCTTGTTGTGTCCTGATCAACACCACTCATCCGCTGTATGCTAGTTTTGGTCATTTAAATTACATTACATTTAGTAATTTAGCAGATGCTTTTATCCAAAGCGACATACAAAGGAAAGAACAATCAAGCTACGAACAATAGAGACCTAGTTTAACAATAAATAAATACTACTTTACATAAGAAATACAAATAGTGCAGGAGTGTAACTACTGTAATTCCGAGTTCAGTACTAGTTAGAGGAGATGGCATTAGAGAAAGGAGAGGTAGAGGAAGGAAGAGGGACATTAATACACAGTTAGCCATTTGCTGTCCAGTAGTGGTGTAAACGTGGTCTAAACATGAACCAGCACAACATGCTTGTACAGAAAATAATTGTTTTTTTCATATTTCCTTTGTCATCTGACAGATACCCAGGATGTTCGGACATTGTCGCCAGCACTTACAAGTACACATCAGATTAAAATCTTTCAGCAAACGCTTAGCTTTTATAACTGTTCTATAAATGTCATAATTTCTTTTGCCATAATGGTAAATGGAGCTTTTGGGAAACGTCATCCCCAAATGTAAATGTTTATAACTAAACCAGTAAAATGGAATTGTTTTCTTAAATATTTTGTGAGTGAGTCATGTGTCCATACATAAGTAATGTTGCTGGTTTTAAAAACTCAACTTGACACGATTATGTGTCTTGACATGATTTTGTTGATCAGATACCTTTGTTATGGTGCACACGCTGTTATGAGCGTTCCTCTATTTGTAGGTCTTATGTAGTATTTGCAGTGTGTGTGTGTGTGTGTGTGTGTGTGTGTGTGTGTGTAATGGTTAGAGATTTGGAGGATTGTGAAGTTCAGTCAAACTTAAGGTGTGGTCCCCTTGAGTAACACATGTCACCTGACTGGTGTGTTGAGCAGAACTCCAGAGCATTCAACAGCAAGAGGAGCCAATAGGAACGAGCAATCAGATCAGATAACTGAAGGAGGAGCCAATAGGAAGAGGCAATCAGATCAGATACCTGCAGGAAGTTGCAATCATCCTCTAAACAGCCTTTAAGATAATTGCCCTACATGATCAAAACGCCTAGTTAGGGTATCATGTTCAGATTGATTCAATTAGCAGGGAATGGACTCCTGTTGTTTCTCACTGGCTACAGTCAATTGTGTTGACTTTCTGATAGAGAGAGGATGTTTAACACCAGATTGAATCAACAGTGGGTTTGCTCACTGATTCTATTTTGTACAAGTTAGATGATATCCCAGTGTAAGATACAGAAAATTATTCACAAGGATAACTGCCTATAATCCATACTCGGGGAACAACACCACAGGAGGGTTTATAAGAGATGTCACAGTGTTTCTGTTTTGTGAGTGAAACTGTGTTGGGGTTAGTGCCTGGGGTTTTTCTCAAGGAGGTAAAAGAAAAGATAGTTCATCATCCATACAATGATTGCATTGTATGATTTAAAGTTGTGCGTTTCCTCCTACCCGAACAAGCAAATACATTTAATAGACACCTGAATCTGTAGAGCAGTCTCTTGAAATTCTTGACAACTGGATCGCGTTTCATCATGATTTTCCACCTGCTAGCGTTCAGTACTCAAGGTGTGTAGTGTTCAGTACTCAGGGTGTTTAGTGTTCAGAGCTGCACATGTTTTATACTCTAAAGATGACTCTCAGCGGGGTTGGGCTGCTGATGTGATTCAAAGATGAGTTGTAGGTCCACAGTGTTGCCCAGGTTTATATAAAGAGCCTTTGTGGGGTTGACAGAATAGAAGTGAAACTTGATTCCACCCATTTCTTCCCCCCAAGATCTTGGAAAGAAAGTCTTGGCAGTGAAAATAAAGGGATTATTTTAAAGTGTGTGTTTTAGGTGACAGCGATCAGTCTTATCATAACGCTTTGAAATGGTTTGATAAGTTCCATTAACTCATCTGTCTAAATTAAAATAGGTGTTAGTTGTGGGAGAGCATGTCAATGAAGTTGTGTATCAAATAACCGTTCTACTTGGTCTAGTGTTTCTGGGAACTGCTGAACTGTTCACTCGAAGGTCCTTGTTTTCCTGGAATGTAATCTTGTTTTCATGGAATGGTAATCTTGATACCAGTATATACAGTTGGAAATGATGGGGATCAATGACACGGATATCAGTGTTTTTGGAAAACTTTAAATAATATATATATTTTTTTATGTGTTTATTAAAGCCCACTGTAATAACCCCCCAAAAAACGAAAATTGTCTCCCAGTCAAACGTGATTACATGAGGTTCAGGGGAGTCTAAGAATCGTCTGCCGTGTGCCCAGAAAGTGCATCCATTGCGTTGTGTTGGCTGATGAAAAGAACAGCAACCGAATGGCGTGCCTGTTGTAAGACACCTTTCTTCAAGGTAAGACCGACGGTGATCAAACATATTTCAAAAGAACACAATAGGTCATTTCTAGGAGCGTAAAGTTAAGACCTTATTCTCGTTGAAAACTTGAGGACCACGTGTAACAGCTGGGACAAGTTCTTCACATTTCAAAGACCCGGGGGATGTCTGCACAATAATGGTAAGACCGACAATGGTTAGCCTATGTGGTGTGAAATATAAATAAAACATGAGGGACACCAAATGGACCCACTTAAGTACATTTCAACATATCTTCTTGAACTGTGTTATCTGGTAAACGTAAAAGGAAGGATGCCAGTTTTGTCCGACATAAGTCAAACTTAATGTGGGTTTGACTTTTGTTGTCTCACTGCCGATTTTAATTAGTTCTGAGTCATTGTAGAGTTGAGTGGCGAAATTTGATTCTGCCCTCTTTCAGTACCTTTCTTGGAAAGGCTCTTGTCCGTAAAAGTAAATTGATTATTTAAAACCTTTACGAACGGTGACAATCTTATCACATCTCTCAAATGGAGTCGATACATTCTACTAACTCATCAGTTTAACTCAGGATGCATGAGAAAGGGCACGTGAGTAAAGCCACACGAAGCCTATATCAGATAACCTTTCTAACTGACCAGAAGTTCCATAAACTGCTCACCTGTCTAAACCATTCACTCGGAGGGTCTACCATATGTGAAATGCACCACGCTGACTGCCTAAACTCTCACACAGCAAGTGACACGGCATAGGCCAAAAGAGCAATACTGGGCACCTGGTAGGAAGGAAAACCTTTCGGCACGGGAAGAAAGAGCGTCAAGTTTTCTTTTTTAACATAGTGTAGCCTAGGGTATAGGATGGATGGGATGTTATACCAATTCAGGTACGTCATGAATAACTACCTACTGCAACTTGATTGATGTGAACCGGCGATCTGATGAACGACCTGATGATGGCTCAGCATCTTGATATAAGCAAGGCAATGGTCTTTAGCTCAGCTGATAGTCATAAGCGCGACTAATCGTCTGTCTGTTAATCACACAGATTTTTTTTCCCGAAATAAGTAGAAATTCACCGCGCAGTTACCATGCACTAAGAATCCTCGACTGATGAAGACCGCTCCAGACATACCACCACTGAAAAACAAATTCCCGCAGGGCGAAAGTTGAAAAGAATAGAAAAGGAAAACCGAGATACCTGTTTGCTATACGAATATGCAGGAGAGTATGGCTTATTCAGGGGTGTCCAGAAGTGTAGACTATGCTGCGGGAGATTCCCGGAAGTTCCGGGAGAGGTGGGATGTTTGGCATGTTGCCCCTCTCCATGCAGTTCATGGCGATTGCAACAGGTTACGCAGCCGGCCCTCTCCAAATGCACTTAAAGCGCTCCGTGTTGACACGTCTCTTTCTAAGGATTTTGGTCCTATAGATCTTGGTGCCATGGTGGAACACGGCGGACTGGATATTATGTGCTTAAACAAGTACTGCAACAGCTCATCCTCGTCTTCCAAGTCAGACAGGGATGAGACATTTTTTAAAAAGTTGAGAGTCAGTCTCACCGAAAATTACCCCCAGAAAAACGCAGAGGTCCTGAGTGCTCAGTACGGTACTCATCTGCTGCTGATTGGCGCGTCGTTAATGCTTGCCCTCTCTAACCGTGGACCATCCGTTAAAGAGGAGCACCTGCTGTCTTTCATCACCACCCTCATGATTTTGCAGCTTTTATGGATGCTTTGGTACATTGTGCGCAAGGACAGGCAGAGGAGTCTGGTATCAGAGAAAGATGCACATGCTGGAACCAGTTGGATAAGAGGTAATTTGGATGCATTTCACACATTTTCCTCTTTTACTTTATTCCTTTTGTTTTAGAAAGATACAGTGCATCTTTAGGTGATTTGGTTGAGTTTTAGTTTAGATATGTGCATGAATAACAAGACAATAGAAAGCACTGTGTACTTGAACACTGCCGATACATTTTCACACAACCCAATATATTTTTTCCATATACAGAAATGTTTTCCGTTATCGTTTTGGTGGAGAGAACGAATCGGTCTCACACTTCGACTTGCTTGTTTCATTATATAGCCTACTTAAGTTGAAAGTTATTTCACTTTGTCAGTCTAATACTTCAATGATTTAGTTGTGATCGTTATGTAGGTGGATTGACACTACTTGCTCTGCTGTCATTGATCATGGATGCTTTCCGCATCGGCTACTTTGTGGGGTATCAATCGTGCATATCTGCTGTGATCGTCGTATATCCCATCATCCACGCAGTCCACACAATATCTCAGGTGGGTTAATGCATACTGCTTTATTGCTAAAACAGCACAGGGGAATAAAAGCCTATGTCTGTCATTTCATATCAAAGCAGCTCAAGTGTCTCTTAGATCCCTGAGAGGGGTGGTCTCTCCCGCATAAAGCGGCATTGTTTGCCAGCCAACACAAGGAGTTTGAACTATTCTGTCATAGTAGCTCTACATATCGCTTTGAAACCTGGCAAGAGTTGTCTGCAAGCGTTTGGTTCGTTTGTAATTGTATATCTGCTTTACATTCGATAACATAAGGACCAATGGAGGAATAACTTCTGGTCGTGAACATGTCTGACATTTTACCCTTAGTCACCTGTTTATTTCAAAATAGGTGCATTTTCTGTGGTTTCACATCAAGGATGTCATCAACAGATACAAGACATTTGAAAGGTACTAAAAAACAAGTGCATACACAGCTTTTACCTGCACCTGTGAATCTAAATTTTAACTCAGTCCACACTTATTAATAATGTATTATTCTAGTTATTTACTGTTTTAGTCATTTATTCTATATATTCATTTATTCTTCAAACTGGAATGAAGAAAAGATAAATCTTTAAAACTGTTAAAACGGTCATTTAAATACATTTTCCTTTTTATCACTTCCTTCACACAGTTGTCCATCCACATTATCTCTGTATTTGAAGTTGGCCTGCTTAATAATGCTATGTTACCTGCTATGTTTACTATCAGATTCGGTGTGATTCATGCCGTCTTCACCAACCTGCTGCTGTGGTGCAACGGAGTGATGTCAGAGGCTGAGCACTTCATGAACAATCACAAGAGAAGGCTCTCATCCCTGGGCTTCGTCAACCACTCCATAGGTGTGTGTGTGTGTGTGTGTGTGTGTGTGTCTGTGTGTCTGTGTGTGTGTGTC
Source organism: Sprattus sprattus (assembly GCF_963457725.1). Classification (NCBI taxonomy): domain Eukaryota; kingdom Metazoa; phylum Chordata; class Actinopteri; order Clupeiformes; family Clupeidae; genus Sprattus; species Sprattus sprattus. The sequence continues at coordinate 22,362,391 of NC_137925.1, read as the reverse complement.
TGTGTCTGTGTAAGACGGTTGCACTTGAGTGGCAGGCTACTGCACAAGGAAGTGGACAATAGCTCACTTGAGGGCTTGCTCCCCACGATGAAAGAGAGGTGTGCGGAGGGGGTAAGGGGGTAGGGTGGAGAGAGAGAGGTAATCCAACAGGTCTTGTTTGTGTCCGACGCCTCTCTCTTGGGTTTCAGGCGACACACACGGTCGCCCGTCTCTCTCTCCTCCCCACTCGACCTCAGACGACTTTGCTCTGCTCCCCGGAGCTCCCATGGGCGCTGCAATTACAGTAACTGATACACCATGAGCCTGATGGTTCCCTCATATCCGGACGGCGGTGGGCCTGACTGCCTTTACCGTTGTTCTTTTTTTCTCCCTCCCTCCCTCTTTCTCTCTTTCCTTTCCTTCTTCTTAATTAAAATGAGAGGTATTGGTAGGCTGTGGAGGTGGAAGGTCTGGGACAGAGGGAGGGGTTGGGGGTGGGAGTCTAAGGGCTTGACTTGGCCTCTAGGTGGCAGCATTCCGTGGCAGTAGGTTGTTATCATGTTTTGTTCTTTAATTGAGTGGATTGAAATATGCATTTGCCCATATTTACATTCTCACAATCTCAATGCAGTGAGCATAGTAGGTTTTCAGCCTTCATTATTCATTTAGATCACATTCATAGAACACTTTTTCACAAAGCAAGTCAAATGTCCCTGGATTAGGCTGGACTTGTAGCCTTGATACCAGACCGAACCCCGCCCACAACATTTGAGGTTGGGAAGTTCGGTCTGCCACTGCTCCATTGGGGAGAAATTATCTGTTTTCAGCAAAATGGTCTAACCAATGAAATTGTCAGGGTGGGCTTTATACGATGATGGACATATGAATAACCAATGCTTGAGTTGAATTAACGGTAGATTCGAAATCGTACCAAGACAGCGGCGTCTCGGGAGCCTGTTAGTGGGAAATATTTTATGTGAATTAAGCTACCTACACGACTTTCTTTATGTCTACATTGACTCGGTTAGTTGTGTATGTGCTGCACAAATGTTGTAGAGTATTGTAGGTCTTAGCTGAAACTCAAGACCATTATTATTAGGTTACTGCTAACGCTTAGACCAAAAATCCATTGAAACACATAGTAGCTAGCTAGCCTCACTGCTAACGTGAGCATGCATATCTCACAGATATTGACAGCGCATTCATTTTGAAAGAGGAACAGAGAAACCCGATCAAGGCATTTGTCTATCCAAAAGATGTTTTTTTTCTTCATTCCTACTAGAGATGCGCGGATGGGCTATTATTTCATCCGCAACCGCATCACAAAACGCATGATCCGTCCGCTATCCATCCGCACCAATTTTTTTGACCAATTTTCAAAACCGCACCCGCCCGCCATCCGCCTGTTGTTTTTAGGTATAGGCGCTGTGACGCTAGGCTAGAAAGTTCTTGCCTGTTCTTGAAAGGAGACTGATCCAATGCCGCAAAGATATTTAAAGGATAAAGCCCCTAGTATGAAAGCCTATTGGCTATGTTGTAGCCTATCCTCAGAATATTATCAGTGAAGTGACGTCTGTCTGCGATCGATGCACAGGGAGAAACTTTAAAATAGCCAAGCACATCGGCAAACCTGACCTTACCATAGGCTAGTAGGCCTACACTTTTTTATCATTGTAATAAAACGCAATTTTGTACACCATTTTAATATGGTAATATAGCCTACTGTTTTTAGTTTAGAAGGAAACGCCGAGTCTATTAATTCCAAAATTTCACCGCATTGTAGGCTTTATACTGTAACAACCCCAACACTTGCCTGCTTGCCTTGCAAATCAAAGTTTTCCGACTATTTTTCTTACCTTCTTTCTTAGCAGTGATGTTAATGAGCTAGAAGTTTAACTTGTTCATCTCGCTCTGCCAATGCCCAATGTCACTTCTGAGTCAAATCACTCCATCATCTCTTTGAAATTCCTTATTCCACGAGTGGTAGGCTACAATGACTGGCTGTTTTAAAATATAACTAATAGCCTAACGAAACAAAATAACCCAGGCAGTTTCATCTACGACACGTTAAGGCTTCTTCCAATACTGACAGCTGACTCATAGCTTGCAGGTTTGCGGCGTTGCAAAGAGACGCGACATGATAGGAATCGTCACTTAATTTAAACTTTTTTGCTTCCTTTGTTTGCTTTGTATGCATACACGGAACAAGGCCAATTTACTGCCTGATGAAAATGTGATTATTTCAAAATGTGCTTGGATGTAGGTAACGACATTTAACAATGTATATATTTTGAATTTCGTTGGGTAAACCGCCACCCGTCCGAATTTAATTAAAATATTATTTTTTGTCACGTCATCCGCCCGATCCGCGGTTTAACCACGGAGTCCGCGGGTGCAACCGCCAACCGCGCATCTCTAATTCCTACGGAATCCGGTAAAAGTTGAATGTATCAGATGGTCATACAATTGAGCGAAGAGGCATTTTTTTCACTGGTTCGTTGAAACACGCCCCATAATCACAGCTCAATGGAGCAGTATCAGACTCATATTCTGACACAGTCAGGCTACTGGACTTGACTATATGTTTGTCTTGGATGAATGAACAAATCAGTGACTGTAAAAAGCATGGACAGCAAAGCGTCATGTACTTACATGATAAAGAAATTATGAGATTGGTTGAAGAAATTTAAGTCAAAGTGCTTTTTGCAGACAGAGCCCGCATGGTAAACAGTCAGGTCCGCCCAGAACCAATCATATTTGGTTCAATCTCCGCTGTTTTTTAGTTACTTCCTGTGTCTTTTTTGACTGAGCGCACACTTTCCATGCTTTTTGCAGTCATTGGTGTGTATATGTAGAAACTATCTATATCAAAACTTAAATTATGTATCACACTGGTATAGAAGTGCACATCTGACCATATGTAATTCTAAGAGGGGTTTGTAACATATTTAATAAATGTATTTGCAGGGGAATTTGAGCCTGACTGCAACTGCACCACGAGTGCCTGCACCATGTTCTCCAGCAGTGTCTACTACCTGTACCCCTTCAATATCGAGTACCACATCTTTGTCTCGGCCATGCTCTTTGTCATGTGGAAGAACATCGGCCGCACCATTGACCTCCACGCCAACCGCAAGAAGCCCACCACCAGGACCACCGGCCTCATAGTCGGCCCCATCCTGGGCCTGGTGGCCCTGGCCAGCACCATCGGCATCCTGGTGGTGTACATCATTCACGTGGAGAAGTCGCTGGAGATGCGCGAGACGGCCATTGTGATGTTCTACTGTTTTGGCATTGTCATGCTGGCGTTCATGTGCGCGGCCGGGGGCACGGGCCTCCTCATCTACCGGGCCGAGGGCCTGCCCATGGACACCTCCAAGAACCCGTCACGGCAGCTGGACGCTGAGGTCCTGTTGGGCTCATCGGTGGGCTCGTGGCTCATGTCGTGGTGCAGCGTGGTGGCGGTGACAGCCACGCAAAGCAACCCGCAGTACCGCTGGTGCAGCCTGGTGTACTCGCTGCTCGTGGTGCTGGAGAAGTACGTGCAGAACCTCTTCATCGTTGAGTCGCTGTATCGCAAGAGGGGCGAGGCTGGCGAGGTGTGCGAGGAGCACGAGGTGGGCGCCGGCGGCACCACAGCCGCACCTGAGATCTTCTCAGTGGCCGCCTCCATGGGTCCCCCGTACGACGGCATCATCAACCGGGCCTACGACCAGCACCAGGACAAGTGCTGCGGCGCGCTGGAGAGCGAGCAGGTGGAGAACGGCCAGGTGTACGGCTGCACCAGGAAACCCTCGGAGGTGCCACTGGCCGTGGGGGCGGGCCTGGAGGACAAGGGCAAAAAGAAGAGGCAGATCCTCAAGAACATCGCTGTCTTCCTCTTCATGTGCAACATCTCAGTAAGCAGAGGCCCAGAGACAGAGAGACAGAGAGACAGAGAGACAGAGAGACAGAGAGAGAGAGAGAGAGACAGAGAGAGAGACAGAGAGAGAGAGACAGAGAGACCGAGAGAGAGAGAGAGACAGAGAGAGAGAGAGAGAGAGAGAGAGAGAGAGAGAGAGAGAGAGAGAGAGAGAGAGAGAGAGAGAGAGAGAGAGAGAGAGAGAGAGAGAGAGAGTGTGAGTCATTCTCTTATTCTCATGTTGTGATATATATAGTGTTATAGCCACCTTTAGTTAAAGATGACTGCATTTAGTACACTTATAGTTGCCATCCTCATTCTGAATTGTTTTAAATAAGTAAGTTTTGGTAGACACACCTAACGAGTCTAAAAAACAAAAAAGGTTAAACATCTATTGCTGAATGAATTTCCACATGTGAAGTGACTGCAATCTGTGTCTTCTTCCTCCCTCCAGCTTTGGATCCTCCCTGCCTTCGGCTGTCGCCCTCAGTATGACAACGGACTGGAGCAGGAGACCTTTGGGTTCGCCATATGGACCACAGTCCTCAACTTTGCCATTCCCTTGAACCTCTTCTACAGGATGCACTGTGTCGCTTCACTCTTTGAAGTGTTCAGGAAGGTCTGAGGCACGATATTACAAGATGGTATATTTTACTTATTACGGAGGGGCTCAGTGTATCAAGTTCTCGTGTTACAAATCAGGATGAGCTGTGTTTTAGAAGTCAACATACCTGGTGCTCGGCATCATATAATTCAATTGAATTTTAATTTAAAGATTCATACTGTTTTGTTAAACCTGCATGTAGAATGCATTCATCTTTATAAGGAGATGAATTCGCTGGACACGAGCCATGCTAGCTCATTGCAATAGAGGGTTGATATCTTGGACGCTTATCAGAGAGTGTAGAACCTTAGTTAAACAGTTTCTCATTCATTCTAGTTATGTCAACAGTGGTGTATGGGTCATTACTTGAACTTCATCTTGTACTTTTCCTGAAGTTGCCATACAACTTCTTTCCATTACAAGAATTTTACAGAGTGCAAAAGCATATTAAAATGTGAACAGAACATAGAACACAGCAAATACAGTAAAAGCTTCAAAGCAGTTGTTTTAGTTATTTCTTAATGTACATAATGTATCTAATAATATGGATTACGTTCTCATTTTTAGACTCTCATTTAACAATTTACCACTTACCAAAAATATACCACTGGCCCTCGGGTCATGTAATTGTAATTGCATTTCAAGCTTGTGTCTGAGTTTTTACCCCCATAAAAAATCACAAGCAAAATTTTACTAAGTAGGCAGCCCAAAGAAGTGTTTTTATATTTATTCGACCTCTCCAAAAAGCAGTCCTCTCTAAATTATCACCAAAAGGCTTTTTGTGCTCAAGAGTGGCCCTTCACTTAGAAACATCTTCTGCTGCCTCTTCTCCCCTCTAATTGAAAAGGTCTTGTGACAAGTTGGTTGTGCACACAAACGAATAAGGAGTGCATTGAATTAACAATGTGAAAGCAAAGTGTGTTTTCCACGAATTAACAATGTGAAAGCAAAGTGTGTTTTCCACTGGACTTGGTAGCTTGTGCATTGAGGAATCTAGGGAAGTGTAGAATTTGTCAAGTCATCGTCGTGTTTTAAGACATTTTTGGGACAAGAGACTTAATGTGGTTTATTTTAGTGTGCCGCATCCTACATTCAGACGGTACCATATGCACAAGTTATGTGAAATACTTCTCCTGAGCAATGCAAAGTACAGAGCATTGCTGAAGAGAAGTCAGAAAGTTTTTTCCACTGTGCTATTTTTTTGTCCAGGACTGACATTTGTCATTAATGAGACTTCTGTAATTATTAAGCAATGGCAATGGCTGCCTTTTGAAGGTTACTAAACTAAAGGTTTTTACCTAAACCGATGTTTTAATAGAATTGATTTACCAGACCAACGTTATTTACTGGACCATCACAAAGGCCATGGGTCAACCGTTTCTTTTAAAGTTCAAAAGCTGCCATAGGAATCAGGTTCTCAAGGCCGAACTAGAATGTTCTACTAGAATGTTCTCACCTTCCTTGGCAGAATTTGCACAGCTCAGAAATGTATTTTCAGGAGCTTTGTATGTGCATTAGGTTGCAGATGTTTGACTGTGTGTGAGTGTCTGAAAAGACACATATCACCATGATACAGTGTTTATCAGTCAGAAGATATTAGTTAAAAGGGAAAACTGACAAACTAAAAAAACATTTGGGTGCTATTGTGCAGTTTAAACATCACCACAGAACTACCTAGCACTTGTCATGAGTGAATATTTGTCCATGTATTGCAGGTAGTAACCACTGTCAGACACCCTTGAGAAATATTTGTGTGTGACAATGTAAGCTGTGTTTAGCATACATGACCAATTTTGTGAGCTGATATTATCTTGAGAATATCATTTGCCTTCTACTTGCCTGTTTGTTCAGGCATTCTAAAATATTTTGTCATATTGGTTGTGTGCTTGGTTTTCTTGGTTTCTACTTTGTACAAAAACCACATGACCAATAATACAAATAAAAAAATAAAATAAAAATATGTGTCAATCTTGGAAGAGGGAATGATGGGATATGAAAATGTATATCATGTACCAGCCAAAGAAGACAGTGACAGTGACAGTTTTTCTTCAGATTTTCCTCTGAATTACATAGTGGCTAGTCTTAGAGAACAGTGTTAAGCTGTAATGTTTTTGTAGTGTTGTCTTTCTATGTTAACTGTACAGTAGCACAAATTAAGTCATTAAACGCACAAAACAGGATACGAAAATTGTTAATTGTATCTGTATTAAATGTCTTTACTTGTATATCATGTTTTTTTTATTTTCTCTGCTCCTTTACCCTGAATCTACATAGACCAAATACACCGTCCTGTGAGGTTTCTTCAATGGGCTCTGTAAGAATCAGTTGTTGCACCAACTGATAAATATAATGACCACTAGATGGTGATAGAGGCCTTCTTTTTCTTTTCTGATCCGAAGGGTGTGGAATCGTGAATTGGTTTTCAGCAGATTATTGCGCTGTTCGGGTGATCTGAACTTTGAATCCAGTTGAAGGCTTTAATAAACAAATACATACACCACCTGATAAACGAATAAATAAATAAATACATCGCCTGAATGACCCTTACCTGGTAAAGTTCCTCAATATGCCTATACAATTCAACTGTAGCGCAAATTCAAACTGCGTTTTGACGGCTATCCTCCCACATTTCTAAAAAAAAAAAAAAAAAAACACACACTCAAATACATACAAACACCCTGTTGGAGGCAGGACACGCGCTTCATGAATTAACGTCATGAGATTGTTTATGACCTATATCTGCCTCTACGCCGGATTATACATGAGATTCACCATCCGGTGATGACATATTAACGATGCCGCCACATTTTCGGTTGTCACACATGACATACCATTGATTTTATGTGAGCGTTCGTGTCAACTTAAATCCATGAAGTTAATTTCCTAAAGGAAAACTAATTCCCGCCCGCGCCTTAACCACAAATTCAGCACCATGGAGAGTTCCCAGTCACACGAGACGGCGCTTCTATGCACGCTGAATTATTTCGTGTTTGTTTCAATTTCCCTTAAAGGCAATTGAAAAGAGAAGCCTCTCGCATTATGAAAAAAAAAAAAAAGTACTTCTCAAATAGCTCCTGAGCAATGCTTTGCGGTGCATATAACATGTCACTGTGTTAAAGTCAAAAAGACAATAAAACAAAAAGGGAACAACAGGCACATTTTGCAACAGGAGAATTGTAGTCAATGAAATGTTAAGACTTCTGTAAATCTTCTGAAAATAACTGTACGCTTCGTTTTCGTAAAAAAAAGCATCAACTAAAACTCAGTCAATTTGTATTCCAATCATTCCAGTTGTACGTTCAAACTGGTCTGACGACATTGAGCAGACATGGTCTTTGGGATAAGGAGGCAAATGCATGTTTCTGAAAAGGAGTAGTGTTTCGTTGGTGGTGATGACATGACTGCATGCAAATCGGTGGAGTGTTTCGGTGTGGGTGAGTGTCCGTATATGCTAGTGATGGACATAAGTGGGTATTTATTAGTGTGTGTGCGTGTGTTCGGGCGCTCACACGCGCGCTCGCGTGAAGAACACCCATCCCCCCTTCCCTCAAAGTGCTCATGAACTCAAAATAGCACAACCCAACAGTTTCAGTGCCGCTGCCTTACTCTGACGAGGGAGGTCAGACGAGACGCGAGGCAACAACATGCGCTCGCGGATGATGAAGCGGCTCCGTTCCTTTGCGCGCGGTTCTGCCTCACCTGGACAGAGGCACTGGAAATTAAGACTTCTGTAATCAACGCATACACATTTTTTTTCTGCAAAGTAAAACTTTGTCGCCCTTTGCGAGGTAATCATGCACGGAGATGCGGAAGGGAACCTAAGAGAGTCTCACTTTTGTGCGTCTGGACATGGACGTAACGCAGTATTACATCTATTCACCTGACCAGGCTCATGGAGACTCCAGCGAAATACTTTTCATCCGTGCTCGCCTGTAACACCATCCCGTTCCCACTTGGAGTGATCATGTGGAACGTGACCGAACCGGAGGCGACCTTGAACACTAGGAGAGACTTGATGGTCCGCGCCGTGACGGGCTGTCTGCTCGCCGTGCTCATCCTCATGACGCTGCTTGGGAACATTATGGTCTGCACTGCCGTACTCCGGTTCCGCCACCTGAGAAGTAAAGTGACCAACATTTTCATAGTTTCCCTTGCCGTGTCGGATTTATTCGTGGCTATTCTGGTGATGCCATGGAAAGCAGTGGCCGAGGTGGCAGGGTACTGGCCATTTGGTTCCTTCTGTAACATTTGGGTAGCTTTTGACATCATGTGCTCCACAGCATCCATCCTGAACCTCTGTATTATCAGCGTTGATCGCTACTGGGCAATATCAAGTCCTTTTCGATATGAGAGAAAAATGACCCAAAGAGTGGCCTTTGTGATGATTAGTGTGACATGGACGCTGTCTGTACTCATATCCTTCATTCCGGTCCAACTAAACTGGCACAAAGCCAGTGTAGAAATTATCGGCACAAACAATACCACCACAGCAGAGCCAGTCGAAGAGAATTGCGACTCTAGCCTCAACCGAGAATACGCAATTTCGTCATCTCTGATAAGTTTCTACATCCCTGTGGCGATTATGATTGTGACATACACCCGAATATATAGGATTGCCCAAATACAGATAAGGAGGATAGCTTCTCTGGAACGCGCAGCTGAGCACGCAACAAGCTGCAGACAAAATAGGCTCGAGTGCCAACACCACAATACCTTGAAAACGTCAATTAACAGGGAAACCAAAGTTCTGAAAACTCTCTCTGTGATTATGGGTGTTTTCGTCTGTTGCTGGCTACCTTTCTTCATTCTGAACTGCATGGTTCCTTTTTGTGACAAACCACCCACCGATCAGGAAGCTGGACTACCGTGTGTCAGTGAAACGACTTTTGACGTGTTTGTGTGGTTTGGCTGGACCAATTCGAGTTTAAACCCTATCATCTACGCGTTCAACGCAGAGTTTCGGAAAGCCTTTGCAACCCTGCTTGGCTGTCGTAACTTTTGCTCCACTACACCGGTTGAAACAGTGAATATAAGTAATGAACTTGTCTCATATAACCAAGACACTTTATTCCACAAAGAGATCGTCAATGCGTACGTGAACATCATCCCAAATGTCGTGGACTGTATTGACAACGAAGACACCTTTGACCGGATCTCACAGTTGTCTCATAATAACGAAATAGCAAGCGATTCGGTTTGTGATTTGGACGACTGCGAGGCAGATATTTGTCTAGACAGGTTAACACCGTTCACTCCAAATGGTTTACACTGAGGGGTCCTTGGCATTACCAGATGTGTTCAAATGTTTTGTTCTGGTAATATATATTTTGATATGTGATGTTGGTGTTAATGCTTAAAAGTGACGTCGTATGTGAAGTGGACATCTGATACATATGTGTTGCTATTCGTCGTTGAAGGTTAAAATTAATTGTGTTTTATATCCGATTGTGTTTTTATATTCGATCCGAGATTGTCAGTTCGGCTAAAGTCAGAATATCGCAAGTTCATGCAGTCGAACCTACAATGTGTACAATTATTCCAAGAAGACCACTAATATGATGAAAAGCTAATATATCCTGACATTCATCGCCAACAAATCTGCAAATTGGGAAAGCCTTACGTCACCACCTTTAGACATTTAGTCATTGTTACATTGTATTTTCAAAGACGCCTTATTATCTTTGGGACTGAGTGCAATATATGATTTTGAAGGTAAAGTGTTGTGTTTTCCGTGATGTTACACTAAGAAGGTTGCCAAATAGTCAAGTGCCCACCAAAACTCTCTCTTTTTCTCTCTGTCTGTCTGTCTGTCTGTCTCTCCCTTTTTCTGTCTTTATCTCTCGCTCTCTTTCTCTCTACACTGTCATGTAGCTCTATGTTGCACGATTGTCCTTGGTAAATGCAGTGTCCCATACCTCATAGTATCATTCAGACAAGACAGATATTGTTGTCATATACCTGTCCAATATTGATCATACAACAAGTAATACAAACACAAATTACTTTAATGTGAATGTTATGAATAATAGTCCACAAAGAGAGAAATAAGAGATACATATGAAGTGAATCATTCACTAGCATCTGACAATTACATCGTTGGTAATAGACAATTTCCTGGGGTGCTCTCTCTCTCTCTCTCTCTCTCTCTCTCTCTCTCTCTCTCTCTCTCTCTCTCTCTCTCTCGCTGTTCCTCTTTGTATATGACTGCAGATTCGTTCGATATTTTCAAACCTTACATAAACTTGCAAAGGCAATCATAGTTCAATGTGATTGCAAGGGAGGATTCATCCCACATCATCATTCAACTGGATGTAAATTAGACCTCATAATCTTTCAGTCATTTTTGATACTGTACTGATGACACAATATGAATGTATGCTGTCCTTGCAACAGTGACGTGCACCATCTTTTTTCTAAATAAAGCTCTTTACACAGACAGTCTGTGCTGCTGTGAATAAGCACTGTTTGTATGTATTTATTTAAAGAATTAATAACTTCAACAAGACTGAAGCATCATATAACAGCCTGTATATTTTACATATAGTTTTGTATTTCTGAATTTTACACCCAATTTACCCTGCAACCAAAGAAACATTTCTTGAAATCTTGAAACTTCTCATCGTCCGCTGAACCTGCGATTGATTTTTCCCCCTGGTTTAAATACGTGAATGAAATGGTCGATCAGGTTGAATTTGCTTAATAGTCCTTTGCCCCACATTAGAAGTTTAAAAGTGAAACTTTCCTGATGGAAGGGCAGAAGCGTTTGGATTGGTTCTGCAGGGAGACTGTTGTTTTTGATGTTGTCTCTTGTGCTTGTTTCTTTTTTTCTACCTCCTCCTCCTCCTCCATCTTTGAACAGGAGTGAGAGAAGGCTGGCCTTTGTACTTGGCGATGACAGGATGTTGGTTTGGAAGCAGGTCTTGGTCTAGGGGGTTTTCTCTAGCCATCAACATTTATATGTCAAAACTCTCTCTCTTTCACAGAATCATTCCTTTGTAAGTTCTCTTTCCGTCTCTCCCCCTCTCTCTTTTTCACTCTCTTTCTCTGTTTTTTTTTAACTGTCCCTCTTTCTCGATCCTTTTTATATCATCCATTCCCACTTTTGTTGCACAATCAAGGATGTTTCTCATATGTGAAGCTGACAATTCTCTTCAGCGCTGGATGACTTTCCTCACCCAACATCACCTTGCACCCCTTTCTGTAGCTGTCTTTCTCTGACTTAGAAGCACTCAGTCCTTGTTTTGTCCACATCCTGTTTAAGCTCTATTGCTTCTCTGACTGGTTAGGCATCCATCTATGTCATTTCCTCTTCAGAGGATTCAATTTTTCTAATAGCCCCTTCTGTCAAGAGTACAGAGCCCATCACTTACCATCACAGCGTCATTGAGACATGGCTGCTGAAACGTATTGCTCACTGGACTATGTTGTTAAAGGTGAGAATGAAACTTAAGATGATGCAAGTATTTAGAAATATTTCTCTCAGCACCCAGACATTCTGTTGATCGTAGGATCAGAGAGGACATGGTTTTAGAGGTGTGATTGTTAGCTTAAGAACGCAAGGGTCTTGTAGGAAGGGACAAATGTTTGATAGAAAGAAAATTAAGTAGATGGCTATTCTTGTTCAACTTCCTCAGGTCAACAAGATTTTCCAGAAATTACTTATGACTTACTAGTTGCAACTTCTAGTCGTACTGGGGGCTGTCTGAAAACCTTCAGCCACCAACCAAGCTTAAAGTTTGAAAAAGCTCTCTAAAGGTGAATTTAAGCAACCCACTCATTCCTGTTCCTCCATAGATGGAGGAGTGCTGTGCGGTTATGTCCATGTCAACCTTAAATGACCTCTCCCCGTGTTCAGAGTTGTATTACACAGTGGGGGGAGTCCCAGGGTGCAGAAGACAATTACATTTCTGGGTTTGAGCGAAACAGAGAACTTGACCCATCCCACACACACCAATAGGAGATAAGTGGGGTGAATATATGAGTCAGTCTCAGGTCGCGGTTTCCAAGGCAGGACACAATTACTTCCCCGAAAAACAAACTTTAATGGCTGTATTATACTGCATTGAGACAAAACAAAACAAAAGCCTCTCTCTATGATTCAGAGGTTCCTTTGTTTTAGGTGTATTGTGTATTACTCCATTAGTGTTATTACTGGCCAAATGATGTGGGACTCAATGCAGTATAATAAAAGGGTTGCACAGAGTGGGGTTGTAATGAACCAGTGCTCATGTTATTGTTACTTATTGTTTATTTTTATAGGCAATGAAGGAAGCCTGTTTGAGTCCTCCTTTCTTTCCCAGTACAGTACAACAATTATCTTACAATGCAATATTTGGTAGCCATCTGCACTGGCAGTAATTTCTCCAACCAGACAACCTAAATAGACAATCTAAATAGACCACTACTCAACACACAATGACATGGCGTATGGTCTAACATGAGTCATAGCTGTCAAGTGGAGGTTGTGGAGGGAATGCTTAGCAGTGGAAGCAGAGATGTGTGAGTGATCCTGTGAGTGGTACACAAACTGGCATTTGCTTCCCGTCTTCAACCTTATTTCTGGAACAAAATGTTGAATGGAGAAAAACATCCACAAATGAATGATGCTGGTAAATGTTTGACTTAACAAAACCACAAAAAGATAAGACCAAAAGCTTAGACTAACTGGAGAGTTTGTCAAGAACACAAGACAATCTTCATCTCTGTCTAAAGCATGACCAGCATCATGTGCATATCGTTCAAAAGGCAATAGAAGAGTTGACATGACTAGTACTGATAGTAGACATAATGTTTACATAGTGTGGGTAAAGTTTTTATTACCGAAAAAAAGAAAGGCTGAGAACTTAATCAAAAACTGATGTGTCCACAAAGGTGATGGACTACTGTGACATTCTATTTTCATATGGGTACTTTTTCTCAGCCCTGATATCAAATCATTCAAACAGATGAAGCAATCCTGTTGCAATAATATAATATTTCAATCAATGCACCCCAAGGCATACAAAAAAGGTTTGAGTGCAGGTCATGTTGCCTATCACCTATCCAGGGCAATTTATGATTTTACTGTGTGTTTGCTGCTGATGATGTGTCAGTCTTATTTTAGGATGTAATGCACAAGTTATGTAAATTCAGGTGTTGTAGGCAGACAGCTGCTTGTGCACTCCCGACAGAGGAGACATTATAACCTTGAGTATGGATATTAGAGAAGTGAACCAAATGTACGTGTGCAAATGGAGCTGTCAGATGGCCTTTTCCTGCTTGAACAAGCCTTTTTCTCTGCGATCGACTGAGAGCTCGGATGATGCGCGAATCATGTGGCAGATTCTTTGTTCTCAGTTGCATTATGCAGGCTGTGTGCTGAGATATTATGCATATGTGAGAGATTACTTCGATGGAGGGATGACCCTGGATGTGAGCTGGTTCATATCAGTATGGGATGACAATGGTTGAGAAATGGTTTGTTTTCTGAACTCTGAGCTAATTACGGAACAACAACCAAATAATGAAGTCTATTATCATGGTGCCCATCTCTCTCTCTCTCTCTCTCTCTCGCTCTCTCTCTCTGTTTCTTTTTTCTCTTCTTATGTCTGATGCAAACACACACACACACACACACACACACACACACACATAGACAGATAGCTTGTGTGTCCTTTTTCCATCCCGCTGATACATGGTACTGCTTGAAACAGGAGACTGGTATCTGGTGTTTGAGTCATAGAGGAGAAGGCAGGAAGAAGGTGTTCACGTCTGACCTACATCCCTTCCGCAACCTTTAAATACATACACCTTAAATCTTCCCCTCTCACACACACCCCAAGAGCCTATTTGATCCATTTCACCAGCCAGCCTGTCCCGTGCACAGAGCTGCACTCCAACAATCACAAGGGGATTCATTAGAATAAATAAGGTCAGAGCCTTAACGCCCTGTATCAAGAGCAGAGTCTGTACCTTTTGTGTAACTGAAGGGCTCTAATCACTGCCACAGGGATTCAGAGCTTCTCTTTCTCTCTGTCTGTCTGTCTGTCTGTCTGTCTGTCTGTCTGTCTGTCTGTCTGTCTGGCTGGCGGTCTCTCGGTCTCTCGGTCTCTCTCTCTCTCTCTCTCTCTCTCTCTTTCTGTTTGTCTGCCTGTCTCTCTGTCACTCTCTTTATATTTGTCTGTCCGACTCTCTTCCTCTCATTCTCTCACTCTCTCACGTGGCCCAGTCTCTCCTCTCTCTCTGCTCTCCTTCCCGCTGATGCTCAGATTAGACCAGCTTGTTCTTTCGGTTCCGGCTCCACTGGTGACACAGTTAGAGAAACAATCCCCTGTGGAGTTCTCTGCCCGTCTTTACAACAAACAAAAAAAAGCACAGGGTAGGTTTCTTTTTGTTCCTGTCATGAGTTGTGCCTTGAGATAAATATAAATAAATATATATATGGGGAGGATGTTAGGTGGCCTTATATAATATATCTCATTGAACCGTCATTGAACCGTCAAGGTTATTTATTTCATGTGGAGGAAAAACATGAAAGCAGACTTGAGGAGCCTTTTGTAGTGTCTCAATATAGCTGTGGAAGCCTCAGAGAAGGCAATGCAAAACCTGTATGCATTACTGCATCATGAAGGCGTGACCGTGTCATGGAGGAAGTCGAAACTGTTCACACAGGAGAGCAGTGGGAGGACATTGGATATCAGGACTGTGGTAAACAGTAAATAATACATCTGATCCAATGGTGCGCAGGGGACTGCCTGGAGTCCTGCTCGATCTTAAGTAATGGAGAAGAGGATCCTTCTCCTCCCCCTCCTCCTACTCCATGCCATGCCACTCCACTCCTATAGGTTTCCAGACTCCGAGGGACTACACTGTTTTAGTCGGGAGACCGCAACCCGATCTCCCAGATCACTAAAATGTAATTACTGACCTGTGGTCATTTCTCAGGCTCATGATTGGCTGACAGTGGGGAGGATGTCAGGTGGCCTCTTCAAAGGGCTTCAGTGTGCTACTACGAGGGAGAGGGTGTGGTCCTATCTCACTGGGCGTGCACGGTAAAGAGGAAAGGTGAAGGATTTCTAGTGAATAACTCCAGGAAGTCACAATACACACAAACCTGTCGATGTCATAGCTGTCATTCATTTGTAGATTCACAGATTATTTATGCAATACTTTCTAACTTCATGTAATGTAGTGCAATGTAAACATCTAAAAATGTTGATATCATGGTTTACAGTTAGTTAAGCTAATGGTTATTAAAATAAAGTGCATTCAAATATATTACTGTGAAACTGTTCTGGTCAGAATAATTGACACCCAAGTACAGCATTTAGAATATCTTTAGCAATAAATGCAAATTAACCCATTTATATAATCAGAATATAAAAATCATACATCCAAAGTTATTGAACAACAACAAAAATGCTTTCATATGCTTCACAATACTGATACAAATGTATGCTAGACACAATTATTGGCATGTGTTGCATCTGTTTTTTAATAGGCAATGAAATAACTGCCATAAGAACACCCTGCCTGCAGTAAAACATGGTGAAGGCTCTTTCATGCTGTGGGACTGCTTTGCTGCCTCAGGTACTGGAGGCATTGAAAGTATGAGGAATTATTAAATCAGAAGATCACCAAGGCATTGTAGAGCGAAATGTATTACCCAGTGTCGGAGGCTTGAGGCGAAGGTCTTTCAGCAGGACAAAGGCCCAGAGTACACAACCAGCAGCACAAAAGAGAGGTTGAAAAGGAGAAGATGGACTGTTTTCAGCTGGCCAGCAGTGAGTCCTGACCTAAATCCCACGGAAGACTTTGGGAGTTAGCTGAATTCTGCCAGGACTCCTGCCAACTTACAAAGGTTGAATGCATAGCAATGGAAGTGTGGCAGAAACTACCACCAGCCGGGTGCAAGAAGCTTCTAGAATGGTCTCAACAAATGTTTAGAGGCTTTGTTGACATTGTTGCCAAATGTTCTGCAACCAAATAGTGGTGAAGGGTGCCAATAACTGTATGCACGGTTTTGTGTTTGTATTATTTCACTATTATGCAGGTTCTTTTTTTTGTTTTGTCCAGCAAAAACACACACACACACACACACACACACAGACACACAGACACACACACAGACACACACACACACACACACACACACACACACACACACACACACACACACACACACACACACTTGCAGATTTACCCACCATCTGTAGAGCCCTGTTCAGGATCGATGCTCTCTTTCAGGGTCACTAAAGACTTATTTGTCACACCTCATCAATCCTAAATGAAATTCAATCTAGTGTCAAACCCTGGCTGAACAAGATGACTTGATGGTTGCCAATAAAACCTGCCCCCACAAGCCTGTCCCCATAATGTAAATACACTGTAAATTAAATTTGAATAAGCAAAGACTTGATGGTGCTATCTGTAATAACACAAGGTCCTTCTTCAACACAGTATTTACAAAGGATTTACATCCTCCCGCCATAAACATAAACACACACACACACACACACACACACACACACACACACACACATGGAGAGAGAGAGAGATAGAGAGAGAGAGGGGTAGTGAGAGGGGTAAGGACTAAGAAGTGTTCCTCCTGTTTCCACCCATGAGTGAATCTGACGTGTCATGAAATAACTCAGTGATGAACTCTATGCTACCATCCCTCAGGAGCAAAGTGTAAGAATGTTTAAATGAGACATTGCTTGATAAATGAGACCTTAGTTGAGGGACGGATGGACTATTTTACGTTGTCTGCTCAGCCTGACCCCAGCTAGTTTGTAAAACATACAGTGAACCTCTAAACTGTCTGAAAGCATTACGCCCCCAACCCATTTCATTTAGTGTAGACTTCCTGGCTTCCTGGTTTGGCTTCCTACACACATGAGATTTGTCTGCTGTCTGTTGATGTTGCGTCAACAGCACCTACTAACAGAGACCTGGAACAGTCAAGAGTATGCATACTATACATGAAATAAAGCATTTATGTGGAGTACTTATTAGGTCTAATCTAAGTCCATTTGTTATACCAAAAAATCCATTAGAACAAGACGTGTGTATTAGTAGTAATTTATGTTCTCTCACATGAGCTCTGTTCTTTTTCCAAAGAGAAGAATAAGTCTGTTGTTTTCATAAAAGTGTCTCCCCTTGGGCAGGAAAATGGATGGTGCAGAGAAAGATTGCATGGACACACTGATAAAGTGAACAAAACAGTTCCCAGAAAAATCCATCATAAAAATTGTTGTGAAGTTATAAGGCTTTGCCCAACTATGGGGTATAATCTTCTGAAATGAAAGGGTAATAACTTTGTTTAGAAAGTTAGAAAGCTATTATGCGTTTGCTATTTATTCGGAGTTGTCATATATACTTCTGAATAAATCCTGAGATGGGGAGGACTTTTTCACGCGCTCATTTCTCTCGGCTGTCAACGTGATGGTGATGGTAATATTTCCAGACCACACAAAACTATCAGTGCATGATTCAAATATTAACGATATACATTTGCTGTTTGACTGTGAAGATTGTGATTGTGATAAAGCTTTACTCAGTTTTGTCTGGCTTTTCATTTCAAATTCTCTTTTTCCCTCTCACCCTCTCTCTCGCCCCCCTCTGTCACTCTCTCTCACATACACACATGCACACACACATTCATGATCACACACAGACACATTCTCACTTCTTTATCACTGTCTTGCGCATCGAATCCATGGATTTCCAATCTCCATCTCCATAGTCTGCCCCAGTGTCTGCCCCGCCTTCCTGCTGTCTCCTAGCAGCCATCGCTGAGAATCTTTCCCTTACTGATTCCGGAGCCTCTCCTCTCCCTGCAAATGAGGAATCCAGATCAATCCCACTTACAAAGCAGCTTCAGAAACCCGTTGAGGTGGATTCACAGGGGGTCAAATCCCTGGTGAATCCCTGGATCCTGGTTGTTAAATCCGAGTGAAAACTGTGTTTTGACACTATTGCAGTTTTTCCCGATTGCCAAAACAAGTTTTCTGAAGCAATTCAACAATTTCTCAAAACTACACACACATTCTTGGAACAACACTCACATAAGTACAACCATCTTACTTCCAGGTCAAACCCCAACCCTTGGCAATGTCACATGGACCATAAGGAGTTCACACATCTCGTGATGGTTTGTCTCCAGCAGGCAAGTACATGTTGATTGACAGATCTACAAGGTAAGATTTTACAGCAGAAGTAAGATGCACCAGAGTATAAATATATGAATGAAACTACTCAGCATTATTTAGATTGCTGCAATTACTCTTTGGTCTGCATCAGGATCCATAACTGGGGAATACTTCAATCACATACCACATCATGTGCCATGAATGCAAGGAAACCTCTCAGAGCGGAACAGGGGAGCAATTAGGGCCTTGTCTTTCCATGGTTACAGAATTAAGAACTAAACAACGTCAACTGTAAGTCCAGCATTGTGTTGGACCACACAGCTTAATGGCAGACGTTCTGATGTACATCATATTTCACTCAGCTCGCCTCAGCGCTTCCAGTTCAGCACGAGTGATAATGTCTTGTTTGGGTTGAAAGAGACAGAAAGAGAGAGAGAGAATGAAAGAGAGAGAGAGAGAGAGAGAGAAAGAGAGAAAGAGAGAAGGAGAGAGAAAAAGAGCAGAAAAACACTGTCCCTCCCTCTCTAATCACCCTCTCTGCTTTGATTAGCCGTGGCGCTGGAATAATGTGTGGCATTTTCCTGCCCTGTTGTGCGTTTGAGCAAAGTGATTTACCGCTGTTTCAACTCCTTCCTGACAAACACCCCGAACCACCACCACCACCACCACCCCCAACTCCTTTTTCTGCTCTCTGAAAAATGCAACCACAACAAACACTGTCATCCAAAGTGACTTACAATAGCATCTTGCATTGCCCAAGTGCTACTTGTTAGTCAACAAAACTAACCACTGTACCACTGATCAGCCGTTGTTCAATTGCCACACATTCAAAAGTATCTGTGCTATACCGTACTGTCAGAGCACTATACTATATCTACATTACTGGGACAGGTAAACCAATGGATCAAAAAAGTGTATTGTCGGTGTCATGACAACTGCTTGCCTTGAAATATTTGTGGGATATGGAGGATTGTAGAGGTTGTAGGGATAGTGTGGCAGGTGGCTCAGGTGTTTGCACTGCTGCCACACAACAAGAAGGTCATGGGTTTGATTCTCGCATGGGGCGCTGTTGGCTCTCGGGGGCAGGTCCTCCCCAGATCTTTAGTGCTCAAGTTATCTGGGCTCTTATCTCCCAGGCCTTTCTGTGCGGAGTTTGCATGTTCTCCCCGTGTTCACAAGGGGTTTCATCCACTAAGAACCCCAACAGAAAAAACATGTAAAAGAACTGAACACTTTTCGTCCGTCCTTGACCAAGACAGATGGTCCACCTCACTTGGTCCCAGGGGGCTTAAAAGCTGCCCACTGCTCCTGGGGTCCTGGAGGAAGGACAGTCCGGGATAGGAGAAAGGGTGAGTTGCAGTGAGTCGCTTGTGCGAATAAAGTCTGACAATTACAACAAAATATGCTGAAAATGTTGTGTCTGCTAAAGTTTCAAGGCAAGGGAGAATGTTTATGAAATATTCACAACGGATCAGCATTAGGGCTGCAGGACACTTCTAGTGGTAGAGTCATGCATTGTTGTTTCACTGTACTGGGAATGAAAAGCTCTTTTTGTATACCACAGAATAGCATAGAATTGTCTTGAAGCATATAGCTGAATTTCATCACTGTATGTTTGTTTTGTTTTACAATATGTAGTGTCAGACATATCATTGCTAAACTATGCAAAACATAGATATATGGATACAGCTACACATAATATATGCATTTTGCAAAGCAAATATATTTTGCATTGCATTATGTTACGGGCCTGGTTGTTGTTGTTATGTGTTCACTGTTTGTCTTCCCTACAGATGCCTTGGCTGTCCCCTGCAATCACGGGTGATTGCCTGCAGCTGTCGGCTTCCTTTTAGAATTGGCCACACCCCTCTTTCACTCTCTCTCTCACACTGCAGCTGCTTCCCTGGCGGCAGGTAAAGCACCTTGCTCTCCACTTACCCTTTCCCCTATAATTAATGAATAAATATATACTGGTTAACTCCAGGTATATGTGTCTCCTTATGTTACTTCCCATAAGCCGGGTCGTAACAATTGCAAAGTAGTTTAATTGGAGAGAGCATATGCTATAGTTATGGCATGAGGAGTCACTTTTGGATGAAGTGTTTTGGTGATTGTAGTGCATTTTGCAACCAAAGGTTAACTGATATGCTCTGGTGTGTGTCTGTAAAGCCCACTGTGTGAAGAGTTTTGAAAAAAGTGTACATGGTATTGAGACAATTATGAAAACGATTGTAAAAAAAATAATAATATGGAATAGTAAAGAAAACTCAATACAGTAAGAACAAGGATCCAAGTGTAGATATAGTCCTTACCCTCACCACAGATCTACAGGACAATACACATATTGCATTTTCAACTATGCAAACATGTGGATGCAGCTGTGAAATGGCTCACTGTAAGCTTGGCTGCACTCATTTTACAGCTTCATCATAGTCATCCCATGTACGAGCACATGATTAATGTGTCTTTGATACTGCAGTCTTTCTCTTCCTCTCCCTCATTATGCTCATCTTCCATCAGTACCCCTCTGGTGTCTTGCAGTTCCTCCATTGTAGGATCCATTGTTCCAAAAAAGTTTTTGCCTGTTTAATACATACAAATAAATAATAAATACAAATGAATGTTAATAATGAAAATGGTGTACTCAAAGGTGTACTGAGCTCATTCTGTATGTTTTGAGAACTGAGGAAAAAGCTATAGGTTTCTTTGCTGAGTGAATTAGTATATACGTATATACAGTGGTGGGCAAAATTATTAGAACACCTGACAGATCTAAGAACAATTACCTTTTTTGCATAAAACATGATTGAATGTCATACTTTTCATGAAACATGCAGATGGTTATTCTGAGCACAACAAATATGAGATGAAGTGAGTCCTACTGTTTTTATCCACTTTTAACTTTAATATGTGGTACGTCTACCTTTTGCAGCAATTACAGCAGCACATCTCTCTGGCATAGAGTCAATATATTTCTTGAGAACTTCAACACTAATGTTATCTCATGCCTTCTGCAACTCAAGCCAAAGGCTTTCCTTTGAATGTACAATAGAGCTGTCCAGTTTATTTTCCAACTCGCCCCAAATTTGATTGGTCCGGACTTTGAGAGAGCCGGTCCATCATTTTCAATATTCCAGCAGATTCCTTGTCGCAGGTTGTTCCAGCAGGAGTGTCCTATTGGAAAATAAATCCAGGCTCAATAAGAAGACTCCCAGAAGGTACTCCGTGTCTCACCATAATGTTGTGGTATACTTTTGTATCCATGATGCCATCAATTTTGCCAAAGTCACCTGTTCCTGAGGCTTAAATCGCACCCCACACCATAATACTACCCCCTCCTTGTTTAACTGCACTGCTTCACTTGTCTGTCTAACCTGGTCAACCTCTCCCCTTTTGGTTCTAGTGTCATGGCGGTCTAAAGTGTACTTTACAGTGCTTGGACTGCATCTCAAGTCCTTGGCTATGCAGCGGTAACTCCAGCCAGCATTAAAAATGGCCTTTATTCGAACCCGTTGCTCATTCGTTAGCTCATTCTTTGCCATGTTCCAAGAGCAACATGTGCTTCTAGACTGCTTCTAGAAGCTTTGGATCTATACCAATTGGTGGTGTAGCCTCAGTGACAAAACCCTGATGTTATCAATCACTTAATGCGGCGGATAGGCCTTGCACATTCAAAATAATCACTGAGCTGTGTCCTAAGACTCTTGGATCACCATCAATTTAACCACAATGACACCTGACAATGATTACACAAGCAAGTAAGTAATTTGGCTTATTCTGTGAAGGGACATGATTGTGTGATATTGACAGTCAAATAGGCCTAGCTTGTTGACCTAAATCTCATCATGATGGCTCTATTCTATGGTTTATACAGCATAATGATGACTTTGTACATATTTCATTCGTTTTTAGGGTATTTTAATGGCCAATTCAAAAAAAAATATGTCTAATAATATGTCTAATAATTTTGGCCACCACTGTATGTGTTAGCAAAGAGGACAACCTTGTAAGTACAGCACATACTCCAAACCCTCAGTGCAATAACCCACAGTAGGTGTTGCGTGTAGTCAAGACCCCGTGGGTGAGGAATAAAGAAACAAAGGCTTTTGCTTGTCACCTTACATAACGTCACTTATGTTGTTTGAGCTCCAAACTTCCAGTCACCGCTATACGTAATGGCATAACGTCAGGTCGCAGATCTTGCAGGATTTATGACTAAAGAGAAAGCATCTTCAAATAACCTCTGAGGATTGTGCTGCAATTCAGCATGTACACAGGGACAGGGCAACACTTCTGTGCCATCATTCCCTGAAGACAAGATGCAATAGAGCAGGGCTGGCAACAAGAGCCGGGTGAGCTGAGTATAAATCATTCACAAGATACCATTTCCATCAGCCTCCCCACAAACTTCCTTTTTTTAAACACTTCTTTGAACCCCCTGGACTAGAACACAGGTTAAGCATCAAACGTTGACATTTCATGCGGTAAGATTGCCTTTCGGTGTTGTACTTTGTTTTGTTTCCTATTTGACAGCCATGCATGAACGAGATGTGGCGAGACACTGTGAGCAACACAAAAAGGATCACTGAAGCCCTGAAACACATGGCAATTGGTAATTGAAAATCAATCGAACTCCTTTCAAAACATTTTGTCAGTGATTGAATGTTTTTTTTATTTGTGGGAGGTCAAAAGGGAAACTAAAAATGTAATCAACTACATGAACTGCTAATCAATTTTGCTGGTATCTCTAGCATGCTGAGAAAGAAAGTGTTATACAAGTTTTGCAATGACCTGAATGTCCTTCACTTTCTTTAACCAGACCATACGTCACATTAGTCAGTCTCTGTTGGAATAAAATGTTTGGTTTGACTTGGTGTGACAAAGACTCAATACTCTAAGTAAAATGCTGTACAATAATCCAATATACATACAATAACAAAATAATTCAGTGATTGATGGCAGGACGGCCTATTAAGGCAGTGATACGTGTGTCTTATGTGACCGCTAGCTTAAGTCCCAGAAGGCACATTTTCGATCAATTCAAGAAAATATACACGCAACCGTTCAGGTAACTGTTCATCTATGAGATTACAGCACCCCGTTGCAATTATTCATGTCAACCTCACGGGGTTGGTTCTGTGGTGCACAATTGACCTCAGTATAAACCACCTGGTTAAGTAGTCTGTTTTCAGTTTATTTGGAATGGAAAGTGCACCCATGGAAAAGGTCAGCTGTTTTACTGGTGTCACAGGCTTGTGTTGTCAAGACACTGGCAATGCTTGTCCAGGCTGTTTTAAGGTTGAGAGTCATTCACATTGCTTTCACATGTTTAGCCTTCAGCTTGTTCCTCCTTCACAACATGAACATGTGCATTCCTCCCCCGGGGTTACCTGGTGGTTGAACACAAGTTAATGAATGTTGTTTATTTTCTCTGTGAAATGGAGCATTTACACTACTACATTTTGTATGTTGAGTCTGCTAGTCATGTAGCTAGGTAAAAGTACGGTCAGGTAAAACTAAGGCGCTTTTAGTGGCGTTTTTTACACAACTGTTTTGGTACACCCCAAAATATATTTCGACAAGCAGAGTAACAGAAATAAAATAAAATCTAAAGTTAGAGAGGGACTGGTACAGCTTTGAAAGAAATGCCCCTACTAAACAAGTAAGACCACATAGAATTACAGTAGTATAGTAACAGACAGACACTTTGCAGTGCATTCAAAAAGTATTCAGATCTGAATGCCCTTCACTTTCTTTCACACTTTGGTATGTTACAATTGACAAAGATAATTTTGAAATGCTGTTAATAACTTAAGAACATAATCAAGTCTAACGCTTACATTGTTTAAATTAATTTCCCCCCTCATCAATCTACATTTAAAACCCCATAAAGTCAAGACAGAGAAGCAGGAAAACCTGAAATATTACATTCACATTCAGTACTTATGTTTGATGAAGCACCTTTGGAAGCGATTAAAGCCTCAAGTCTTCTTGGGTATCACGCAACAAGCTTTGCACACCTGGATTCGGGGATTTTCTGCCGTTCTTCTCTGCAGATCATCTCAAGCTTTGTCAGGTTGGATGGGGACTGTCAGTGGAGTCGGTGACAGCCATTTTCAGGGCTCTGCAGAGATGTTCGGTTGGGTTTTAGGCAGGGCTCTGTAGAGATGTTCAGTTGGGTTTTAGGCAGGGCTCTGCCTGGGCTGCTCAGCGACCTTCAGTTGTCCCTCAGCCACCCCTGCATTGTCTTGGCTGTGTGCCTAGGGTCAGTGACCTATTGGAAGGTGAACCTCTAGCCCAATCTAAGGTACTGAGAGTTCTAGATCAGGTTTTCCTTAAGGATATCTCATATGTACATTGCTTCGTTCAGCTTTCACCTCAACCCCAACCCGTCGCCCAGTCCCTGCTGCTCTCATACCAACACCCTTCTCTCCAAATTGCTCTGTTTGGCCAGGCAGGAAGGCACTGTGCTCTCGGGAAACTTCGATGCAGCAGAAAAGGTTTGTAGTCATCTGCAGATCTATGTCTCAACAGAGCTCTGCCTCTGAGCTCTAGAGGCTGTTCTTTTGACCTCATGGCTGTGAGACCTTCTATAAACGGTGTTTGCCTTTCCATATCATGTCCAATTAATTGAATTTACCACACGCGGGCACATGGTTTAGTTGGGTCTAGTGGGGGATGGAGTGTAGATTGAAGAGGGGAAAAATGAATTTAAACATTTTAGCATAAGGCTTCAGCATAACAAAATGATAACCCCTCACCCTAACCTTAATTCTAATTTGCGGCTATTAACAGATAGTTTGTGTATCATTTGAGCATCTGTAGGGGAGTATCCAAATAAAGTGTGACGTATGTGTAACGTAGTGGAACATTAGTTAAGGTACTGACAGTGTTGTATTGTCCATCTTGTGGCAGCTACTTCCTCACTGATGTAAAACTGAAGTTTGATCAAAGCAACTTCTTGAACTTCTAGGTCAAGCCCCACATGACGTAGAAAACAGAATACGCAAGCAGCAAATGTGAAACAGTAGCTCACTGTCACAGGAGACAAGACTTACACTCATACAAAGCCCTTCCAGCAGCCAAGATGCAGTGCTGACCGTAGCGTGACATTGGGCAAGATCCTTGAAAACTGTCTGAGAGTCGTAAACGTTAACATTCAATAAAATGACAATCGACAAAACTCAGGCATGAAAGCGAAAAAAAATGATGTGCACTTCATGACCTTGTGTTATCTCTCTCCATCAACCAAAGGGCAGCAGTGAATTGTATAAATTATAATATTGAAATGTGTGATTAAACCAGCAGGGTATGAACATTACGACCCCGCATTTCTTATTTGACTGATTGTTCCCATGCACAAGAGCACAAGATTTTCGCCTTTGGGCTTCTGCCACAGTAAACGTTATCGAGCTCCATTCCCCATTCACACCTTGCCCAAACACCGCTCCCTTTCTGCAGGAGAATGCAAAGTTGTAAGACGAGTGAGACGTTTCCCTTAAATGTCTCTGCTGCTGTTTGTTTTGACTCAGTGTCAGTAGGGCTGCTTCAGTGAATCATCCTAAAGTCTCATTCGCCAGTCCGTGCCGGGGGGAGGAAAGCTGCCCCACCCTTCCTACCCTAACTGCCCTTCCTTCCTACCCCTGCCTCCTCTCTCCAACTCAAACAAGCAGGCGGCCTCTGAGACGGGAAGGAAAACAAGGCCTTCGGTTGTAAACGCGAGCGGAAACATGCAAACACGGCTTAAAAGGTTTCTGGCTGGTTGGATGCAGCAACACTGAATTTAAAATGGTGCTGATGAAAATGAGGTTTGTGTTTCTCCCACTCTTTCTTTTTCTCTATCTTCCCCTACCCATCTCTCTCGTGCCCTGTGCTTGTCCGTGTGTGTGTGTGTACATGTGTCCGTGTGTGTGAGTGTGTGTGTATGTGTGTGTGGGTGTGTGTGTCTGTGCCTTCTGAACATTTTGTCTCTACACAGTCCATCATCATGACAGTTGCTTGGGGATGTTCGGGCCCCTCTCGCCTGTCCTTCTTACTCCTCCAAACTCTCTCTGTTCATCCTATCTTCAGTATCTCCTCCTTCCTCCTCCAAACTCTCTCTGTTCATCCTATCTTCAGTAATAGAGGCACAGCAATCTTCTTACTTTTGGTTTGACACAGTTTGGTGTTAAGTGGAAGCTTAAAGACAAAGAAGGACAAACTAGATATATTAATTACAATACATGTGAATGATATTTATCTGGTTATTACTGATTATATGTGTCATGTGTTTATTAATTTTTAAGTCACACGGCAATATATCAGGAAGTAATTTGAAGTTTTTATTAAATACTATAAATGAAGTACCATACATTTTTTCAAACTAATTATTTTACTTCAAATGAATTATTGTTCCTCATACATTGTAAAACAATCTTCATTAATTCAATGACGCCCTTAAAGAGAATTTCTGATTTCTCTCCAGTAGTATCATTGTGGCCCTATAGTAAAAGTGCCAGCTGTCAGCTTTTCAAACATATCTTTGATAGTGGAGGCATTAAAGCTTGTTATATCTACATATCATATATCATCTTCGACTGCAATAAATTCACAAAGATACCCTCTAATGTTGTAACGTAGTCCCCTTAATGACAACTTCAGAGAATTAAAATGCCATCCTGACAAAAGTTTTGAATGGATTCAACTATGCTTTGCACTATTGGAATAACATGGTTGACCTATATTCTCCTGCTTTGATCTGATAATGATTTCCTCAATACATAAATCATCGCCTACAATACATAAATAGTACCGCATAATGTTGACTCTGACTTTCCATTAGTCCAGCCCAGAGGGTTCGCCTTTCATCGATTTAGCTAAATTCATGCTACCCTAAAACCTTAGGTTCAGACAATCGATACACTAAAATATTGGTATTTTCTAATTTATTGATCACTTTGCCGATTTGCAACAAGCCTGACAAAATATATATTTTTTTTCATGGGTTTTGTCAGCATCTGCCCTCTGTCTTCATATTTGCCTCTCAATTATAAAAACTAGATGTAAAGGTTTTGACACGGAAATGCTGGTTTAGCTTGGAGTGTTGCCACCCATTCCATATTCCAAAAACAACCCCCACTTCATCCTCCAGCACTCTCTGAGGGAGCTTTGTCTGCAGGCATGGGCTTCGCTTTAGTACACTAAAGCTGTTTACCACAAGCACTGAAACCTTGTCCAGGTATGAGATTGCAAAGCGGCACAAAGGCACAGGATCAAACTGCTTTCATGTCTGACTCCGCTCGCTCTAGGGCTGTCCTATTTACACTGGCTTTGAACGATGAGTTTCATGTGCATCATTAGGGAGCACTACAGGGGGTAGACCCCGAGTCAACCTGAATTAAACACCACATTCACGCGTTATATTTGGAGTCGGTCTCATCTCACATCCCACAAAGACGCTTAAACAAATTTACGTGAGGAGAGGGGGGGGGGGGGGGGGGGGGGGGGGGGGGATAAGCTTTGGTATCAAACATGAAAGTGTACCAAAATGAGAATCGATGTCAGCAATGGATCAGTGCTGATGAGAGAAGCACTGGGCTTTATAGCTTCATTAGGGCAGGCCTGGGGCAAAGATGCTGAGGCTGAGCTGAATACAAGCGCTTCCATTGTTTGAAGGATCTGTGTGAGCCCCTTTTCAGAGTTGTTTGCCGTGTATTTACACAAACACCGGCAGAATCGACCGTATAAGAAAACAATCAACATACTCAATTAGGGCGCCTTGATTGAGTTGACGGTTGTTGGGCTGGTAGCTGCCGTTTTTAAGTGCCATGATCAAAGCTCTGATGTGTCTTAATTGCAGGGAGGCTTTATCCAGCATGTGTCCCATTTTGAAACTGCTGAGATATTGAACCCCCTCTTCTTTGATTGCTCCCTCCGCTGTGAATCATTTCCCTGAGATCACCACTGAGGTGTGGTGGTGCCTCCCACAAAGATAATTGACAATATATCTCCTCCCCTCTCTCTAATAAAGGGGAAGGCTGACTCAGGGTTTGGGAGCTTACTAACCAAAGACACAGCCCCACGGGGACCAATGAAAGCCAACGTTTGATCAGTCCTGTCATTCCCTGGCTCATTACACCTGGCTACAGTGTTTGAGGGGCATTCAGGCCAGAGGGGAATGATAAAAATTAGCAGCCAAGGAAAGAGTCGACAATGGAGTCTGTCAGGGCATCTTCCTGATAACCTTTGGGAGGACCGTGGCCTATTGTTCCATGCCATTGTTTACCAAGAGGCAGGTTTCATAAGCTCACAAATATCCACAGTCGTAAAATCCCAGTCAATATGTTAAAGAACCCACTGTTTCATTAAAACGTCTCATAATCTCCCATGGGTCTCGTAAACGTTGTTGTACAGAGGATAAATGTTTCCGTCATATGTGGAAATGGACGGAACAATTTGAACTCTGGCTACGGGAGACTTTCTTCAGTTCTCAGTGCTGTTTGATATCTGTCTATCAGAAGGATCTGTCTATCATTCGTGAGTAGCCTCTAGATTATGAGTCACAGAACGCAGACATCATGCATCGTTCATGCATGTCACACAAATGTGCATTCATTGTATGGGGAGCCTTTTGCAATGCTTTGATATTTGAGGACAAAGAGAAATCTGAATCACAACATATACTGTTTTGATTAACAAAATCAGGCCCTGGAGGATTTGCGTAGTATTATAAACAAAGGGTTATAAAGTAATCATTATGCCTCAAAATGATAATAGTAGTAGTATTGACTGTAGTGATAAAGCATTGCCATGTTTTAGTATAAGTTCCCAACGTCAAAGTGTCTGAATCCATGAGGTTTTATGTGTATCCCAGTTACCTTAGTTACCACTTCAATACGTGCAACATCTGAATGCTTCCTATTGTTCATTTATAGAAAGACAGACTTTGTTGTCTTGCCACTCTGTTGTGTTCAAGTATAATCATTAATTTATAATTTACTTAACCCACTTTGATACGAGTCTGAAGGAATAGCTGCAGTGGCAGTGACATTAGGCAGAGCTTGTGAGGTAGCACTTCAGCAAGCCCTTTGAAATACACATGAAAGTGTGATGAAAGTTCTTTGTGTGTTGACTCATGGCCACCAAGGTTTGCATTCATAAACTGCAACACGGGATTGAACATGATGGTAGTTCAAGGGTATGTGCAACTCTGGAGAGTCCTCTTCTCATTCCCACTTGTGGGTTACTGGCACTTGTGTGTTGGCCGCAAGCCCTTTCTCCTCACTTCCATATGTTCAATGTTCATTTCTGATGGTTTCCACTTTTGAAACTTTATAATAATATTCTCAAATGTGTTTGCCAAAAGGTAAACGTGGGCACGTACACTGATCGTTTAATCCAGAGTGAACACTTTGATGCGTTTAGAAGCAATGTTTCCAATGTTTCGTAAGCCTACTAGATTTAATTTAATTCCTGT
Source organism: Sprattus sprattus (assembly GCF_963457725.1). Taxonomy (NCBI): domain Eukaryota; kingdom Metazoa; phylum Chordata; class Actinopteri; order Clupeiformes; family Clupeidae; genus Sprattus; species Sprattus sprattus. Next base: position 22,332,323 of record NC_137925.1, on the reverse strand, counting down.
ACAGTTTTGGACAATACGTGTCACAAGTAGTCAGACACTATGGCTCACACCAGCACCCCATTGTGATGCGTGATCACCCCATTGTCATGCAGCACTCGCTTTTAGTCTCCCTGATAGGCCAGTAATTAAAATGTTGTTTAATGAAGTTTTATCTTCATTACAAACCCATCAGGAGGCTGCCATACCTGCTTTACTGTAATAAAGAGTTAAATTGTAAGCTTGTCTCTTGCGCAGGGAATGAATGGTTAAGTCTTGTTGCACACAAGGCAGCCTCGTTTGCTGCAAAGATTTTCATTTTCATTTCAAAATCAATTTATTGAGGGCATGGGTGCCAACTGCAAATCCTCCAAAACCCTTGCATGAAGGTACTATCAACAGCAAAACAAATCATAAATGCAAGTGGGATGAGAGTCATGTGTCAAATTAGGTTCTTCAGATAAGAGTAAAAATAACATATAGCCCATTTGAAACAAACCATCATTCCATGTTCAGGGTTATGGGAATTACAGCTCATCATCTTTAGATGAGGTACTATTACAGGCTTGTATTTAACAAAACCTAAGTGTGAGTCATAGATCATAAGTCTTTATGTGCACCTGGGTAATGATTCCTCTACCTACTCAAAAGTAAAATATGGATAACCATGGATACCTATTTATAACCCTGGCATAAGGGAACACAGCATTGATTTGTATTTCTATACAAATGACACTCATATACTAAAAGGCACCAAAAATTAAAGAGTGAAATGCGTCTTGTCATTTAGCATTTAGCATATGTCTTACACTTTCTACACTCGAGTCTCTCCATTAACTCACATATGAAACAGATTTGAGTGGCCTCACACCATCCACACAATGTTGCCAAAAAAGTCCAATCAGTTAAACGAAGACAACAAAATGTAATTTTGTTACTTCTGACTTGTCAATGCAGCAGTCTGTGATTCATTCTACCATTCAACCAATAAGCATTCAGTTGGTGTAATAATACTATAATAATAATACTTATAATAATACATCACACTTATATAGCGCTTTTCAAAGTTCTCAAAGACACTTTACATACTGTGGGATAAAAGAAAGCCATGCACACAAAAACGTAATCGTTTCCTGTTCTTGGTTCACAAAGTGCAGAGCGGCGCAGTGTACAGCAGGAGGTAAAAATGCATGCTTTGCTGGAGTGGCCAAGGCTATAATAGGCTCCATTTTTGCCCTGATCGTTTCTTACTTCTCTTCGGATGATATCAAATGTTGACAATTCCCTCTGCAATCCACACACCCAGGGCATTGAAAGAGGCTTGTAGAACCTGATAATGTAATAATTTCCTGATAACGTAATAACCCTGATAATGTAATAAAAAAATCCCTCATAAGTCCCTAAAAGATGTAATAAAACCTGATAATGTAATAATATCCCAATAATGTAATAAAGTGCATTTCCCAATAATGTAACAATCGCCATACCAATAATGTAATAAAATGTTACATTAATGGGAAGTTATTACATTATCAGGTTAGCCTCAATTTTGCAGAACCTGATAATGTAATAAATTCCTGATATTGTAAAAACTTTGGTCAGTGCTGAAATGTTGGGACACCAGTTATTCAGACCAAGTAGTGATGCTGTGTAGACAACCACCCACTATTGTTTTGCTCATATTTTGATCCCAATGGTATAGGCCTTTAGCCTCGCAAGCCAAACCTGTACAGCAAGAAGCTGTACAAGGGTCTGGCACAACACGATTTTCAGTGTGGGCGGGATTAACGGTTGTCTGTTAAGTTGCCTCTGCACGCAATGCCACACAATAGGAATGGCGCTACAACCAATCCGAGCGACTGACGAATGACAAAAGACGATTTGATTGGCCTGGTACAGTGTAATTTTTAAGGGACATTGCCACACAAAATCAAAAGAGAATTTGATATAAATCAAATAGCGAAATGTCAGCTATTGATGATCAATGAGGACTTAGAAACTCAATGTTCTATGTGCCCATTAGCTGCCGGTCTATAACATACCAAAATGTTCTCATTATTTCTCTATTAGTTGATTACCACTGAATATCCCTTTCACCATTGTAAAAATTGTGCATTCGCAATCATATAAAATATATACTGTATCTGCTAATAGTGAAGCAGCAGGTCTCTGGACAGCTTCACTGTTTGGACCTCTGAAACTGGAGACCTGATGCTACAGCACCAACCAAAGTTATTACAATATCAGGTAATTATTACATTATCAGGTTTTGCAAAATTGAGGCTAACCTGCACTTTATTACATTATCGGGGTATTATTACATTATCAGGTTTTATTACATGTTTTAGGGACTTATGAAGGATTTTTTATTACATTATCAGGGTTATTACGTTATCAGGAAATTATTACATTATCAGGTTCTACAAGGCTTCCATTTTGGTAAATGTCTAGCACACACACATAGGGAAAAAAAACACTTAAAGCTGAAGCGGGCCAAGCGACGGAAACATAATAAACAGGTGAAAGGCAATTTTCTGTGCTGACATGGTTCCTAAAGCCTCTACACAAAAAACATAAGCCCACCTCTGGACCAAATCAACTGTAAAAGTAATAAAACGTATGGTTTTTGCTTGTCGCCAGGGTGCTAACAGTCTGTTATTTAGTTTGGAAATGAGAAGGTGATGTTGTGGCAGCCCTGTATGGCACCCTAAGGTGCATACATATAGATTCTGGCTCATGCAAGGCAATCCTGTGGTTGTTGCAGGTGAAACTGAAAAGTAAAATAAAATTGGCAGTTTATAAAAGACATTTTCCCATACGGGCGCTGAAGCAGTCACAGAAAATATCTTTCTCTCAGCCTCACTAAAGTGCCCTCTGCTTATTGAGTGCCATGCTGAATGCTAAACTATAGCTGCCTTTTTGTTGTCATCTTTGATTCAATAGCAAATTGCAACTTAATTTATATTTTCTCTGATGCATTTTGATAAAATTAGTTAACTCAATGAAATGAATACAGTCTCCTAAATTGAGATTTAATATGTAATAATATCTACAGACTGCAGAATCAGGCAGAAAAGACAGTGTCTGGTCACATCTGGGTCCGTCAGAGATTAGTAGGGAGAGCTGCCACAGAGTTACATAACGAGGTCAACAGAACTGTGAGCCAGGAGATTGGCATGGGGGTAGTTTATGTCCACACACAGATACAAAATGAAAAGGAATGAGTGTTTTTTTTTCTATGATTGGAAATACATACAGCATGTGGGTGAAAGAAAGGTATAACAGCAATTAAAGGCAAATAAAAAAGCCTTTTAACTATACTTATGACCTAAGTTAATGATTTGATAGCCATTACTGACAATACTAAAAGTGTATGTTGCTATGTATATATCGAAGCACCCTTCTTCTACCAGCGGCTGAAACCTTGAGAGGATGAAACATCTCCTGTGTTCAGGAGGAGAATCAGTTGTAAATCATGATTCCAAGAATGCAAAAATGTACACATTGCCAAAGTGAAATGTTGCAACATAAGGGTACAGGAGCATCCAACCCTTTTGTGCTGTCAGCACCTAACAGACCACAGGTTCAATGGGTAGATGGATGCTCTTGATATCCCTGAAGATGGCACTTCAGCCATGAGCAATATCAGAATCTGTCTATATGTCAACATCCTTGGGTTATATGAAGTCATGATGGAGAGATTCCTCTGTCTCCAATTTGTCATCCCTTCTAGAGCCCCCTGGATTGGGAAAAAACAATCAAAAAAGAGAGAAAAAAGACTAGGAGTCTGGACACAGAGCGGAGGAGAAATCCATTTTAATTAAGTGGGACTACACCACTCAGACAAGTGCAGGAGAATAAATGACAAGGCATGTTCACTGGCCATTGAGCTGCCGAGGATCTCACCATCAAACCTATCGATCATACGGCCTTGCCTTTCTTAGGATACACATCGTCCCTTCGCTGCAGGCTTTATCTTGCTCTTGACTGGTCGTTTGAAAATGACCTGCTCTTGGCAAGAAGAAGTGTATGCGCTAGAAGTCTATAAGTCGTCAGCAGGGTGCCAGAGAGCTGAAGGGCAAAGAACAGAGGACCCTCCAGTGGGATTGTTTTTTTTCCAGGACAGTCATTGTGGCAACAGCCTCCCACCACAGTGGCTCCAGATAGTATCTGCCTCCGTGCCTGTATCGACCCCTGACCTCCCTGTGGTGAGACCCCCCTGAAATAGAGCAATGGCCTCCATAAACTAGAAGTAGTTCAACCTGGCCAAAGTTAAATCTCATTAAACAGCACTGGAGTAGGTGGTCAACTCCTTCAGAACTGTATATCATCTGAAGGAAAACAGTCCAAAATATTTCAGTATTAATCAGTGTGTTTAGTTATTCTTGAAACAAAATTGGTAGTTCAATGTGTTGTTGACGTTTTTTTGATAATTTTTTTTTTTTTTAAACTCCCCGAAAAATGGAGCAATGGTATTTCAACCTGGCCAAAGTAAAAAAAAAAAAAACATTAAATAGCACTGGAACAAGTGGTCAGCACCTTCACAGCTATACAAAATATGACAGAAAACATACTGAACATAATGTAATTTCAGAATTTAGCAGTATGGATACTTGAAGTATAGCTGAGGTATGGTATAAAACATAACGTAGGGCTTGGGAAAGAAATGTTTAACATCATTCTGTGCAGTCTGCAAGGCAGTTGACAAGCATTTTAGTTTGAAAGCCAATCGAGTTGAGGCATCAATGGCCAGTATATTTGACAGCTCAGCACTCTTGGTCTTTTACATTTTGATATGCATCACCCCTCCCAGTGCACCTTTCATGTGACATAGTGGACGAGCTGCTCAGGTGCACTAAAAAGAATTCTAAGAAAGGTGCTGTTACTTTTTAGAGACTATTCAGATGTGAAGATAGCTACTTAGCCACAGAAATCAATTTCCCTCATATTCTGAGAGTGAAAGGTGCTATCTAGATGGCAGCACATTTTTGAAGATACAAAGGCAAAAATGGGAAAGTGGACAGAAGAGACAGTGACGAGGACAGAGTGAGGGAGAAAGAAGGAGGGGGATAGGGGGACAAAGAGAGAAGAGAGAGAGAGAGAGAGAGAGAGAGAGAGAGAGAGGAGAGCCACAGCCCTGAAGCCATGTGAAATGCCAGGAAAGTGATAAAAGGCTGGACAATTTTATTTACCTCCTCCTGCGGGTGGGAAAAAGTGCTGAGAGAAAAAAAAAGCGTAAGAAGTGCCAGGGCAGTGACTTTTTCACTTGCCACTAGACTAAATGAGATAAACAGCAGCCGAGCCAAAACTTTCTTGATAAAGGTGGACAGTACATTTAGAGTCGTTCAAAGAGACTTACCCCACTCCCAATCATGAGCTTCCCAATGTCATGGCAAACGTGTGCCAGGTATTCAGTTCATGAATAATTATAGTGTGCTAAAATCCAGCTACTATCTTTTTTGACGACCGCAAAATGTCCCAAAGCATGAAATCTACTTTAAAGTTAAAACCAAGTGGTTCTCCACCCGAGAAGGCAAAGGATTGCAGCTTTGCGAAATCTGCAGCTATTTATCCACTGTCCTTTGACATGCCGCCTCAAATGCAGCTTGGAGGATGATGCTTCTTATGAGAGATATTGTGATGTGGGAAAGTTAAGCGTTCAGTATCATTTTGTTCTCCCCTTTAATAAGCTGAGGCAAAGATGGGATTGAGAAAAGGCAGAAGGCAGTGCAGATACACAGAAGCCCTCACTGATTTCCACACCCCTTATGGAAATACTTCACCTTTGTTTCTGATGTTGTTTTCCTATTATGTACTTTCTTTTCGCTTGTTATGGAGTCACTTCCAGTTTTCCACGTAATCACACTTATGTGGCTGTAATTAGAGCTTCATAATCATGTAATTAAGCTCTCCTACGCAACACTCACGGGAGACTATGTTGGTTGTTTACCTCGTTTATATTTATGTGTATAATTCATATATTTCACCTCGTTTATACTTATATTATGTTTATATGACGCTACACAGTTCAACGAGATTTGTGTACACTGGGTTGGTTTGTGGAGGCATTTTTTCTGTGTTCTATGAATATTTGTATGTTAGTGTCTATGAGTGTGTGTGTGTGTGTGTGTGTGAGTTTGTGTGTGTGTGTGTGTTTCTCTTGTTCACTCACTCACATTTTCTCCCCCCCCCCTCTCTCCACTAGTATGTGTGTGTGTGTGTGTGTGTGTGTGTGTTTGTGTGTGTGTGTGTTTCTCTTGTTCACTCACTCACATTCCCCCCCCCCCCCCCTCTCCACTAGTATGTGTGTGTGTGTGTGTGTCATAAAGATAGAATCAGAGCACTTACACTTGTGCCTGCTGGAATGCTGTAAATCCCCCCCCCCCCCCCCCCCCCCCACACACACACACACACAGTTAGCATAAGAAAGAGAAGCTCTCACTTTTATCTGTCTTTCTTTCTGCACACCAGGGTGACATGCAGGAGTGTCACCTGGGGGGTGGGGATCTTCCCGGTGAGACGCAGAGAGAAAAGACACACACACACAAAGCCTCCCCACTGACATCATCCCCCTGGAAGCTGTTCCCATTGGGGATCGGCTGCAGTGACAAAGGCTCCAGTGTGCAGCTCTCTTCAAGGAGGAACAACAGAGCAGGTTTAAATATGCATGCAATGTATACAGTTTATATGGACACATAATACGGACTTGTTTATTTTTTACCAGTGGGTTCAAGTGAAGGGTGTTGTGCAATGCTTGAATTGAGGATGAAATACCAACTGTAGGTCACTGCTGGCAATCCAGTGAGCCCAAATGACAAGATTCGTCTTGACTGACATTTGAATACATCCTTACTGGCAGCTAACCAAGGTTGCAGTAGGAACATTTCATGGCCCAGAAAAAAAAGAGAACTCTCATCGCTTGTTACCTGTTTTGTTAGTATGACTGATGGTTCTATAGCACAGATTCATCAAGGTGATATGCAGGTGCAATGAATGTGTCCTGATTTGAAATCCCAACTATGGGTTGTTGACAGGAGTCCTCCACCTGGTCCCCTCCTCCACTCCTCCTCCAAAGAAGAAAACCACTCTCGCCTCTTCCTCTTTTCTCACTGTCAGGGCTGAGCGACTACTTAAACAGAAGGTGTCACAGGCAGGCTCCTCCATGGAGACGGCCGGGAAAATAATGGGTCCACAACCTGCACATGCCCCCCCCCCCAACCTAATACTGTCAACTGTGAAGGTGGTGGTGAGGGGGGTAGAGGGGCGGGGGGTTTAGTCAGACGCAGGGCAGAGACGGGCTTCGTCTCGTCACAGTAACTGGTCACGCTCAGGGTGCAGAGTTTCCCCCCTGGCGAGTAATGAGGCTGACACTCAGGGTCTCTCAGCGTCCCCGCAGGCCTGCGCCCACTGATGGAATATGACATTACTGTGCAGGCATGCCCACATCACCCGCGGCCAACTGGGGGGGATGCAGCAGAGAGAAGGAAAGAGAGAAAGAGAGAGCGAGAGAGAGATAGAGAGAAGAGGAGTGAAGGAGAGAGAGAGAGAGATAGAGAGAAGGAGAGTGAAGGAGGGAGAGGGCAAGAAAGAGAGAGAGAAGGAGAAAGAGAGAGAGAGGAAGAGATAAAGAAGGAGAGAGGGGGCAAGAAAGAGAGATAGAGAGAGAGAGAGAGAGAGAGAGAGAGATGTGAGAGATGGACTGAGAAACAGGAGATAGAGGATAGGGTGGTTGTGGGGTGGGGAAGAAGTAAACAGAGGCAATACATCAGCTTTGGAGCGGCCACTCGAAAATGAGGACACTTCAAAAGATGAAGAGAGAGAAAGAGAGAGTGAGAAAGACAGAGAGAGAGAGATAACTGAAGAAAGAGGGGTATGGGGCTTGAGGGCATTAGGGGCAAGTAAACATGCCACAACAGGGCACAGATGGTGACATTTCAGAGGTGGCCAGACCTGTACGACTGGTCTCAGGGGCTGTTGGGTAAGTGGAGCAGGTGTTATCTTAAGAGTCTGAAGTCTACTAATTAGTCATTCTAGGCACGACCACATGTCCACAACCTCCGACAGCTTGGAGGTATCTGATGGGAAAATAGACCTCAATCATCGCCTCTGCTTAGTCAAGATTGTTTTTTTTATATATATTTTCTTGCCAAGAATAGACTCTAAAGCTAAGATACCCAAAGGAGCGGCTCTGTTATTGTCTTTAATAGTCACCCGCAGCTTTACAACTACTCTCAGAATCAAATGAGTCACATTTTGACAAGAGGGGAGAAAACTGAAAGAAACAATAATCTTGGTAGGAAGAGTCATTATTTCGATCATTTGTTTGCATTACGTTTTAATATTAAGCTGTGTATAGTATATGATCTTTTAAATACATCTTGTCACAGCAGAGAATCTAAAATGGGTTCCTTACGTTTAAATATTTCGTTTCAGTATTTCAAACAACAAACATTTTTCAGCATCAGCCTACACACTGTTCGTATTAGAGTGAACAATCTCAGCATAGTTGAGTAGTGACAGCAGATCTGTCTGTATTTTCACACTGTTGTATTGCATCAGTTTGGGGTAGTTGAGTTTATGGATTTTTCCAGAATTCTGTCTCTGAGCCTCTCATTCTGTTTGACCTTTCACTCTTCCTTTCAGAACGGCATACGTGCACTTCACCGTGTCAGTGCCTCCTAAAATCCTACAGACAAGCAACTTTGACCTTAAAAAAACTGAGTACATCTCCCATCACTCCAAAGGCCTCTCATCTGAACCGCAGTATCAACGGAGTGTGATGTGTCTGTTATCACAAGGGTCGCTTGAATCAAGGATGCACGAGTGGCAACACTCCTCTTACACTGCCGACTGTCACTCACCACAGCGTGAGCCTCTGAACTTTTTACCCTGAGTGCTGGGCCACTGAAGTGGGACTCCAAACTCCATTGAACTTGTGTAATTCCTTATAAAACGACTCGGAAGTAAGATATAAGTTTGGCATGTACGCTGTCTCATAATGCTTAATCCCTAGCCTTTTTTGGAAGTGATGATTTGAGAATGTATCTCCTCGTCACACCATTTACACTGACAGAGTCCTGAAGGTGACCAGGCTTTGTCTTTGTCACCCCTTAGTCGGAGTCCTGTGGGCTCTTAAAAAAATGTGGATCATCGCATTAGGTCTGTGGGTAGTCTGTATTATTGGCGCCAGGGACGTGCGCAGGAGTGGGCTAAGGTTGCTCGGGCAACTGCCCATTTGCCCTCCTCGACTGAAGTTGCCCCTCCGAAAAAAAAAAATATATTTGCGATCAGATGACGGGGGCGTGGCAGCAATGATTAGTGAGAGTTTAAAATGATATTGGCAAAATCTGCGATCAGATGACGGGGGCCTGGCAGCGGCGGTGACAAAAATGAATGTGTTGCCCCTTTCTTCCAAGGCAAACAACTGCCCTTCAAAATTCCTATGCACGTCCCTGATTGGCGCGCTGATGGATGCGTTCCTCTCCGGGCGGATTACGTGGCGGAGATTGAGGACACTGCTCAGCTGACTCCAACATCCACGGAGGGAGCAAAAACGAGGTACAATAAACCGCTGTCTCATCCGTGGCAGTTTTGTGCCAGTTGATGCTGTAAGTACTTGTGCACACTGCCAAGGCAGCCTAGACAGACCACAGGGGTGCTATTCCACAGAGTATCAAGTGCCTTATTAAACGCCTCTGAAATGGTTATGGGTAAGCAATTGTTTGTTCTTGTTTATGAGCTCAGTGTTGTTTTCCTTCCACTTCAGATAATAATGAGCTCTATTTACAATGCTTAAGATATATCCGTATCCCCATCTATTGTGTTTAAAATGTTGACTAAGAGTGGAGTAAATGAAATCCCAAAACATCAAATCAAGCTTAAAATATCAGGATGAATTCCCCAGACTTCCTTTTTCTTCCTTCTTCTCTTTCTTCCGCCTGAGTCATTGTGTTGCATATTCAAAAGGAATGGGAGTCAAAATCAATGTGTGAAGTGAGAGTCCTCAGCCTCAGAAGAGCGTCAGCAGAAAGAGCTCTCTGATCTATTGATCCTGTCTTTTCCACCCCTGGGTTGGTATGGGCTTTCATCACTCTCTCCCTCACCGGCGGCACCCTCTTATCAAACTGCTCCCAATTACAGCCAATGACATCAGCAGACCTGTGAGGTTTTCAGCTGCATGTTGAGAGTTCTTAACCGGAGACGAGAGGTTTATTTTGTATTTGTTTATTTATTTTAAACTCTATTGGCACTTGTAGAAAAAGCATGTCCCCAGGTGTCCTCTGAAGTGGCCTGTTAAAAGCTCGGCCCAGTCAGGGAAGGGCCACTCAGTAGACTGGTGGCCCTGAGAGAGTGTCTGAGTGGGTGGCTGGGTGAGGGGGGGTGGGGGGGGGGGGTAAACTCAATGGGTGACTATTTACTCTCTCAGAGCTCTCCGAGCCTCGGCAGTGCGTCACACAGAGGCCCCTGTCCATCTTTTGCGCAGGCAATAATGTCAGGCCGCAGGCAGTGGCAGATAAACAAAGGATGCTGAGATGTCGCCACAGAGCATCCCATTACTGCTCTCTCCCTCTCTCTCTGTCTCTCTTTCCTCTCATCTCCTCCCCTGCCTGTTTACCCAGGCAACAGATGTGTTGTATAGGCGTTAATTCATC